>NC_068368.1:48593075-48773942 GCF_020536995.1 Dreissena polymorpha | reverse complement strand
GTCATGTACAATGCAAGAAAGAACTTGACACAAATAAAATCGACTGTTTTTGCAACTTTTTATCGGCCGTTTCTTAGTGGAATGTAACCTTTTCTAGTGCAATGGTTTACTATAGTCTTCAAGTGTATCATATTTCAGGGATTCAGTAGTGAAACCTATTCATGCCCTTACCATTATCTCCGAAAGATAACACCCGAATAATGGTTAAAAAGTGTGAAAAATGCCTTCCTGGTCAAACTATGATATTTTTTTAGAGAGTACAGCCCTAATGAAGCGATCATTTTATTGTATTGTAACCTATAAGACAACGTTACTGTAACATCGCGGAAAAAAGAAACTTCTCGATACTTATAAACCTATTTTTCTAGTACATGCCAATTTTCAGACCGATCTTTCACGTAGAAATGCTTGAAAATGCATTTATTATAACGCCTGATAAGCATGTGGCTTTCGCGTTCGGAGCTTTGATTTATAACGGGCGTTCAGGCGTAAAACGATTACCCTAAATAATTACAATCGGTCTAAATACTGGAATATTGTTACAAGCTATGTAGAAAAAGAAGTAAACACTATTAAAACGTGTTCATGAGCTCTTTCAGCACAAATTGTTGCGATTTGAGATGCTCAAGACGTGTTTTTGTACGGTTTTTTTCTTCTTTTCTCTGAAAACGTAGTTTTTTTTCTTTAAAAACTCACGATGCTCCTAAAATTCGTGAACAAAACGCATTTATTCGTGAAATTTGCCAAAACGCGTATATCCCACTAAAAAAATGATGATTTTCTGTTAAATACAGCTCCTTTGTGACTAGGCTGGTTTTGCGTTTAGGTCATAATACACTAAATAGTTTTCCTATATAATTCAATGAAAAGCGACAACTTTGAGCGAAAATAAATGCAACATTTTGCACATAGAGACCCCCAAACCATACCTTTTCTTAAAAGCCATTCTAAGCGGAATCGATTTATGCAATAAAAAAGATATGTCATGTACAATGCAAGAAAGAACTTGACACAAATCAAAATCGACTGTTTTGCAACTTTTTTATCGGCCGTTTCTTAGTGGAATGTAACCTTTTCTAGTGCAATGGTTTACTATAGTCTTCAAGTGTATCATATTTCAGGGATTCAGTAGTGAACACCTATTCATGCCCTACCATTATCTCCGCAAGATAACACCCGAATAATGGTAAAAAGTGTAAAACATGCCTTCCTGTCAACTATGATATTTTTTAGAGAGTACAGCCCTACATGAAGCGATCATTTGTATTGTAACCTATAAGACAACGTTTACTGTAACATCGCGGGAAATAAGCACTTCTCGATACTTAAAACTATTTTCTATGTAGCATGCCAATTTTCAGACCGATCTTTCACGTAGAAATGCTTGAAAATGCATTTTATTATAACGCCTGATAAGCCATGTGGCTTTCGCGTTCGGAGCTTTGATTTATAACGGGCGTTCAGGCGTAAAACGATTACCCTAATAATTACAATCGGTCTAAAATACTGGAATATTGTTACAAGCTATGTAGAAAAAGAAGTAAACAAACTATTAAAACGTGTTCATGAGCTCTTTCAGCACAAATTGTTGCGATTTGAGATGCTCAAGACGTGTTTTTTGTACGGTTTTTTTCTTATTTTTTCTCTGAAAACGTATTTTTTTCTTAAAACTCACGATTGCTCCTAAAATTCGTGAAACAAACGCATTTATTCCGTGAAATTTGCCAAAACGCGTTATATCCCACTAAAAAAAATGATGATTTTCTGTTAATACAGCTCCTTTGTGACTAGGCCTGGTTTGCGTTTAGGTCATAATACACTGAATAGTTTTCCTATATAATTCAATGTAAAAGCGACAACTTTGAGCGAAAATAAATGCAACATTTTGCACATAGAGACCCCCACAACATACCTTTTCTTAAAGCCATTATAAGCGGAATCGATTTATGCAATAAAAAAGATATGTCATGTACATGCAAGAAAGAACTTGACACAAATCAAAATCGACTGTTTTTGCAACTTTTTTTTATCGGCCGTTTCTTAGTGGAATGTAACCTTTTCTAGTGCAATGGTTTTACTATAGTCTTCAAGTGTATCATATTTCAGGGATTCAGTAGTGAACACCTATTCATGCCGTACCATTATCTCCGCAAGATAACACCCGAATATGGTAAAAGTGTAAAACATGCCTTCCTGTCAACTATGATATTTTTTTAGAGAGTACAGCCCTACATGAAGCGATCATTTAGTGTATTGTAACCTATAAGACAACGTTTACTGTTAACATCGCGGGAAAATAAGCACTTCTCGATACTTATAAACCTATTTTCTATGTACATGCCAATTTTCAGACCGATCTTTCACGTAGAAATGCTTGAAAATGCATTTTATTATAACGCCTGATAAGCCATGTGGCTTTCGCGTTCGGAGCTTTGATTTATAACGGGCGTTCAGGCGTAAAACGATTACCCTAAATAATTACAATCGGTCCTAAATACTGGAATATTGTTACAAGCTATGTAGAAAAAGAAGTAAACAACTATTAAAACGTGTTCATGAGCTCTTTCAGCACAAATTGTTGCGATTTGAGATGCTCAAGACGTGTTTTTGTACGTTTTTTTTTCTTATTTTCTCTGAAAACGTATTTTTTTCTTTAAAAACTCACGATGCTCCTAAAATTCGTGAAACAAACGCATTTATTCCGTGAAATTTGCCAAAACGCGTTATATCCCACTAAAAAATGATGATTTTCTGTAATACAGCTCCTTTGTGACTAGGCCTGGTTTTGCGTTTAGGTCATAATACACTAAATAGTTTTCCTATATAATTCAATGTAAAAGCGACAACTTTGAGCGAAAATAAATGCAACATTTTGCACATAGAGACCCCCACAACCATACCTTTTCTTAAAAGCCATTCTAAGCGGAATCGATTTATGCAATAAAAAAGATATGTCATGTACAATGCAAGAAAGAACTTGACACAAAATCAAAATCGACTGTTTTTGCAACTTTTTTTATCGGCCGTTTCTAGTGGAATGTAACCTTTTCTAGTGCAATGGTTTACTATAGTCTTCAAGTGTATCATATTTCAGGGATTCAGTAGTGAACACCTATTCATGCCCTACCATTATCTCCGCAAGATAACACCCGAATAATGGTAAAAAGTGTAAAACATGCCTTCCTGTCAACTATGATATTTTTTTAGAGAGTACAAGCCCTACATGAAGCGATCATTTAGTGTATTGTAACCTATAGACAACGTTTACTGTTAACATCGCGGGAAAAAAGCACTTCTCGATACTTATAAACCTATTTTCTATGTACATGCCAATTTTCAGACCGATCTTTCACGTAGAAATGCTTGAAAATGCATTTTATTATAACGCCTGATAAGCATGTGGCTTTCGCGTTCGGAGGCTTTGATTTATAACGGGCGTTCAGGCGTAAAACGATTACCCTAAATAATTACAATCGGTCTAAATACTGGAATATTGTTACAAGCTATGTAGAAAAAGAAGTAAACAACTATTAAAAACGTGTTCATGAGCTCTTTCCAGCACAAATTGTTGCGATTTGAGATGCTCAAGACGTGTTTTGTACGTTTTTTTTTCTTATTTTTCTCTGAAAACGTATTTTTTTCTTAAAAAACTCACGATGCTCCTAAAATTCGTGAAACAAACGCATATATTCCGTGAAATTTGCCAAAACGCGTTATATCCCACTAAAAAAAAATGATGATTTTCTGTAATACAGCTCCTTTGTGACTAGGCCTCTGGTTTGCGTTTAGGTCATAATACACTAAATAGTTTTCCTATATAATTCAATGTAAAAGCGACAACTTTGAGCGAAAATAAATGCAACATTTTGCACATAGAGACCCCCACAACCATACCTTTTCTTAAAAGCCATTCTAAGCGGAATCGATTTATGCAATAAAAAAGATATGTCATGTACAATGCAAGAAGAACTTGACACAAATCAAAATCGACTGTTTTTGCAATTTTTTTATCGGCCGTTTCTTAGTGGAATGTAACCTTTTCTAGTGCAATGGTTTACTATAGTCTTCAAGTGTATCATATTTCAGGGATTCAGTAGTGAACACCTATTCATGCCCTACCATTATCTCCGCAAGATAACACCCGAATAATGGTAAAAAGTGTAAAACATGCCTCCTGTCAACTATGATATTTTTTTTAGAGAGTACAGCCCTACATGAAGCGATCATTTAGTGTATTGTAACCTATAAGACAACGTTTACTGTTAACATCGCGGGAAATAAAGCACTTCTCGATACTTATAAACCTATTTTCTATGTACATGCCAATTTTCAGACCGATCTTTCACGTAGAAATGCTTGAAAATGCATTTTATTATAACGGCCTGATAAGCCATGTGGCTTTCGCGTTCGGAGCTTTGATTTATAACGGGCGTTCAGGCGTAAAACGATTACCCTAAATAATTACAATCGGTCTAAATACTGGAATATTGTTACAAGCTATGTAGAAAAAAGAAGTAGAACAACTATTAAAACGTGTTCATGAGCTCTTTCAGCACAAATTGTTGCGATTTGAGATGCTCAAGACGTGTTTTTTGTACGGTTTTTTTTCTTATTTTCTCTCTGAAAACGTATTTTTTTCTTAAAAAATCACGATGCTCCTCTAAAATTCGTGAAACAAACGCATTTATTCCGTGAAATTTGCCAAAACGCGTTATATCCCACTAAAAAAATGATGATTTTCTGTTAATACAGCTCCTTTGTGACTAGGCCTGGTTTTGCGTTTAGGTCATAATACACTAAATAGTTTTCCTATATAATTCAATGTAAAAGCGACAACTTTGAGCGAAAATAAATGCAACATTTTGCACATAGAGACCCCCCACAACCATACCTTTTCTTAAAAGCCATTCTAAGCGGAATCGATTTATGCAATAAAACAGATATGTCATGTACAATGCAAGAAAGAACTTGACACAAATCAAAATCGACTGTTTTTGCAACTTTTTTTATCGGCCGTTTCTTAGTGGAATGTAACCTTTTCTAGTGCAATGGTTTACTATAGTCTTCAAGTGTATCATATTTCAGGGATTCAGTAGTGAACACCTATTCATGCCCTACCATTATCTCCGCAAGATAACACCCGAATAATGGTAAAAAGTGTAAAACATGCCTTCCTGTCAACTATGATATTTTTTTAGAGAGTACAGCCCTACATGAAGCGATCATTTAGTGTATTGTAACCTATAAGACAACGTTTACTGTTAACATCGCGGGAAATAAGCACTTCTCGATACTTATAAACCTATTTTCTATGTACATGCCAATTTTCAGACCGATCTTTCACATAGAAATGCTTGAAAATGCATTTTATTATAACGCCTGATAAGCCATGTGGCTTTCGCGTTCGGAGCTTTGATTTATAACGGGCGTTCAGGCGTAAAACGATTACCCTAAATAATTACAATCGGTCTAAATACTGGAATATTGTTACAAGCTATGTAGAAAAAAGAAGTAAACAACTATTAAAACGTGTTCATGAGCTCTTTCAGCACAAATTGTTGCGATTTGAGATGCTCAAGACGTGTTTTTGTACGGTTTTTTTTCTTATTTTTCCTCTGAAAACGTATTTTTTTCTTAAAAACTCACGATGCTCCTAAAATTCGTGAAACAAACGCATTTATCCGTGAAATTTGCCAAAACGCGTTATATCCCACTAAAAAAATGATGATTTTCTGTTAATACAGCTCCTTTGTGACTAGGCCTGGTTTTGCGTTTAGGTCATAATACACTAAATAGTTTTCCTATATAATTCAATGTAAAAGCGACAACTTTGAGCGAAACTAAATGCAACATTTGCACATAGAGACCCCCACAACCATACCTTTTCTTAAAAGCCATTCTAAGCGGAATCGATTTATGCAATAAAAAAGATATGTCATGTACAATGCAAGAAAGAACTTGACACAAATCAAAATCGACTGTTTTTGCAATTTTTTTTTATCGGCCGTTTTCTTAGTGGAATGTAACCTTTTCTAGTGCAATGGTTTACTATAGTCTTCAAGTGTATCATATTTCAGGGATTCAGTAGTGAACACCTATTCATGCCCTACCATTATCTCCGCAAGATACACCCGAATAATGGTAAAAAGTGTAAAACATGCCTTCCTGTCAACTATGATATTTTTTTAGAGAGTACAGCCCTACATGAAGCGATCATTTAGTGTATTGTAACCTATAAGACAACGTTTACTGTTAACATCGCTGGAAAAAAGCACTTCTCGATACTTATAAACCTATTTTCTATGTACATGCCAATTTTCAGACCGATCTTTCACGTAGAAATGCTTGAAAATGCATTTTATTATAACGCCTGATAAGCCATGTGGCTTTCGCGTTCGGAGCTTTGATTTATAACGGGCGTTCAGGCGTAAAACGATTACCCTAAATAATTACAATCGGTTCTAAATACTGGAATATTGTTACAAGCTATGTAGAAAAAGAAGTAAACAACTATTAAAACGTGTTCATGAGCTCTTTCAGCACAAATTGTTGCGATTTGAGATGCTCAAGACGTGTTTTTGTACGTTTTTTTTTTCTTATTTTTCTCTGAAAACGTATTTTTTTCTTAAAAACTCACGATGCTCCTAAAATTCGTGAAACAAACGCATTTATTCCGTGAATTTGCCAAAACGCGTTATATCCCACTAAAAAATGATGATTTTCTGTTAATACAGCTCCTTTGTGACTAGGCCTGGTTTTGCGTTTAGGTCATAATACACTGAATAGTTTTCCTATATAATTCAATGTAAAAGCGACAACTTTGAGCGAAAATAAATGCAACATTTTGCACATAGAGACCCCCCACAACCATACCTTTTCTTAAAAGCCATTCTAAGCGGAATCGATTTATGCAATAAAAAGATATGTCATGTACAATGCAAGAAAGAACTTGACACAAATCAAAATCGACTGTTTTTGCAACTTTTTTTATCGGCCGTTTCTTAGTGGAATGTAACCTTTTCTAGTGCAATGGTTTACTATAGTCTTCAAGTGTATCATATTTCAGGGATTCAGTAGTGAACACCTATTCATGCCCTACCATTATCTCCGCAAGATAACACCCGAATAATGGTAAAAAGTGTAAAACATGCCTTCCTGTCAACTATGATATTTTTTTAGAGAGTACAGCCCTACATGAAGCGATCATTTAGTGTATTGTAACCTATAAGACAACGTTTACTGTTAACATCGCGGGAAAAAAAGCACTTCTCGATACTTATAAACCTATTTTCTATGTACATGCCAATTTTCAGACCGATCTTTCACGTAGAAATGCTTGAAAATGCATTTTATTATAACGCCTGATAAGCCATGTGGCTTTCGCGTTCGGAGCTTTGATTTATAACGGGCGTTCAGGCGTAAAACGATTACCCTAAATAATTACAATCGGTCTAAATACTGGAATATTGTTACAAGCTATGTAGAAAAAGAAGTAAACAACTATTAAAACGTGTTCATGAGCTCTTTCAGCACAAATTGTTGCGATTTGAGATGCTCAAGACGTGTTTTTGTACGGTTTTTTTTTCTTATTTTTCTCTGAAAACGTATTTTTTTCTTAAAAACTCACGATGCTCCTAAAATTCGTGAAACAAACGCATTTATTCCGTGAAATTTGCCAAAACGCGTTATATCCCACTAAAAAAATGATGATTTTCTGTTAATACAGCTCCTTTGTGACTAGGCCTGGTTTTGCGTTTAGGTCATAATACACTAAATAGTTTTCCTATATAATTCAATGTAAAAGCGACAACTTTGAGCGAAAATAAATGCAACATTTTGCACATAGAGACCCCCACAACCATACCTTTTCTTAAAAGCCATTCTAAGCGGAATCGATTTATGCAATAAAAAAGATATGTCATGTACAATGCAAGAAAGAACTTGACACAAATCAAAATCGACTGTTTTTGCAACTTTTTTTTATCGGCCGTTTCTTAGTGGAATGTAACCTTTTCTAGTGCAATGGTTTACTATAGTCTTCAAGTGTATCATATTTCAGGGATTCAGTAGTGAACACCTATTCATGCCGTACCATTATCTCCGCAAGATAACACCCGAATAATGGTAAAAAGTGTAAAACATGCCTTCCTGTCAACTATGATATTTTTTTAGAGAGTACAGCCCTACATGAAGCGATCATTTAGTGTATTGTAACCTATAAGACAACGTTTACTGTTAACATCGCGGGAAAAAAGCACTTCTCGATACTTATAAACCTATTTTCTATGTACATGCCAATTTTCAGACCGATCTTTCACGTAGAAATGCTTGAAAATGCATTTTATTATAACGCCTGATAAGCCATGTGGCTTTCGCGTTCGGAGCTTTGATTTATAACGGGCGTTCAGGCGTAAAACGATTACCCTAAATAATTACAATCGGTCTAAATACTGGAATATTGTTACAAGCTATGTAGAAAAAGAAGTAAACAACTATTAAAACGTGTTCATGAGCTCTTTCAGCACAAATTGTTGCAATTTGAGATGCTCAAGACGTGTTTTTGTACGTTTTTTTTTCTTATTTTTCTCTGAAAACGTATTTTTTTCTTAAAAACTCACGATGCCTCCTAAATTCGTGAAACAAACGCATTTATTCCGTGAAATTTGCCAAAACGCGTTATATCCCACTAAAAAAATGATGATTTTCTGTTAATACAGCTCCTTTGTGACTAGGCCTGGTTTTGCGTTTAGGTCATAATACACTGAATAGTTTTCCTATATAATTCAATGTAAAGAGCGACAACTTTGAGCGAAAATAAATGCAACATTTTGCACATAGAGACCCCCACAACCATACCTTTTCTTAAAAGCCATTCTAAGCGGAATCGATTTATGCAATAAAAAAGATATGTCATGTACAATGCAAGAAAGAACTTGACACAAATCAAAATCGACTGTTTTTGCAACTTTTTTTATCGGCCGTTTCTTAGTGGAATGTAACCTTTTCTAGTGCAATGGTTTACTATAGTCTTCAAGTGTATCATATTTCAGGGATTCAGTAGTGAACACCTATTCATGCCCGTACCATTATCTCCGCAAGATAACACCCGAATAATGGTAAAAAGTGTAAAACATGCCTTCCTGTCAACTATGATATTTTTTTAGAGAGTACAGCCCTACATGAAGCGATCATTTAGTGTATTGTAACCTATAAGACAACGTTTACTGTTAACATCGCGGGAAAAAAGCACTTCTCGATACTTATAAACCTATTTTCTATGTACATGCCAATTTTCAGACCGATCTTTCACGTAGAAATGCTTGAAAATGCATTTTATTATAACGCCTGATAAGCCATGTGGCTTTCGCGTTCGGAGCTTTGATTTATAACGGGCGTTCAGGCGTAAAACGATTACCCTAAATAATTACAATCGGTCTAAATACTGGAATATTGTTACAAAGCTATGTAGAAAAAGAAGTAAACAACTATTAAAACGTGTTCATGAGCTCTTTCAGCACAAATTGTTGCGATTTGAGATGCTCAAGACGTGTTTTTGTACGGTTTTTTTTCTTATTTTTCTCTGAAAACGTATTTTTTTCTTAAAAACTCACGATGCTCCTAAAATTCGTGAAACAAACGCATTTATTCCGTGAAATTTGCCAAAACGCGTTATATCCCACTAAAAAAATGATGATTTTCTGTTAATACAGCTCCTTTGTGACTAGGCCTGGTTTTGCGTTTAGGTCATAATACACTAAATAGTTTTCCTATATAATTCAATGTAAAAGCGACAACTTTGAGCGAAAATAAATGCAACATTTTGCACATAGAGACCCCCACAACCATACCTTTTCTTAAAAGCCATTCTAAGCGGAATCGATTTATGCAATAAAAAAGATATGTCATGTACAATGCAAGAAAGAACTTGACACAAATCAAAATCGACTGTTTTTGCAACTTTTTTTATCGGCCGTTTCTTAGTGGAATGTAACCTTTTCTAGTGCAATGGTTTACTATAGTCTTCAAGTGTATCATATTTCAGGGATTCAGTAGTGAACACCTATTCATGCCGTACCATTATCTCCGCAAGATAACACCCGAATAATGGTAAAAAGTGTAAAACATGCCTTCCTGTCAACTATGATATTTTTTTAGAGAGTACAGCCCTACATGAAGCGATCATTTAGTGTATTGTAACCTATAAGGCAACGTTTACTGTTAACATCGCTGGAAAAAAGCACTTCTCGATACTTATAAACCTATTTTCTATGTACATGCCAATTTTCAGACCGATCTTTCACGTAGAAATGCTTGAAAATGCATTTTATTATAACGCCTGATAAGCCATGTGGCTTTCGCGTTCGGAGCTTTGATTTATAACGGGCGTTCAGGCGTAAAACGATTACCCTAAATAATTACAATCGGTCTAAATACTGGAATATTGTTACAAGCTATGTAGAAAAAGAAGTAAACAACTATTAAAACGTGTTCATGAGCTCTTTCAGCACAAATTGTTGCGATTTGAGATGCTCAAGACGTGTTTTTGTACGGTTTTTTTCTTATTTTATCTCTGAAAACGTATTTTTTTCTTAAAAACTCACGATGCTCCTAAAATTCGTGAAACAAACGCATTTATTCCGTGAAATTTGCCAAAACGCGTTATATCCCACTAAAAAAATGATGATTTTCTGTTAATACAGCTCCTTTGTGACTAGGCCTGGTTTTGCGTTTAGGTCATAATACACTAAATAGTTTTCCTATATAATTCAATGTAAAAGCGACAACTTTGAGCGAAAATAAATGCAACATTTTGCACATAGAGACCCCCACAACCATACCTTTTCTTAAAAGCCATTCTAAGCGGAATCGATGTATGCAATAAAAAAGATATGTCATGTACAATGCAAGAAAGAACTTGACACAAATCAAAATCGACTGTTTTTGCATTTTTTTTTATCGGCCGTTTCTTAGTGGAATGTAACCTTTTCTAGTGCAATTGTTTACTATAGTCTTCAAGTGTATCATATTTCAGGGATTCAGTAGTGAACACCTATTCATGCCCTACCATTATCTCCGCAAGATAACACCCGAATAATGGTAAAAAGTGTAAAACATGCCTTCCTGTCAACTATGATATTTTTTTAGAGAGTACAGCCCTACATGAAGCGATCATTTAGTGTATTGTAACCTATAAGACAACGTTTACTGTTAACATCGCGGGAAATAAGCACTTCTCGATACTTATAAACCTATTTTCTATGTACATGCCAATTTTCAGACCGATCTTTCACATAGAAATGCTTGAAAATGCATTTTATTATAACGCCTGATAAGCCATGTGGCTTTCGCGTTCGGAGCTTTGATTTATAACGGGCGTTCAGGCGTAAAACGATTACCCTAAATAATTACAATCGGTCTAAATACTGGAATATTGTTACAAGCTATGTAGAAAAAGAAGTAAACAACTATTAAAACGTGTTCATGAGCTCTTTCAGCACAAATTGTTGCGATTTGAGATGCTCAAGACGTGTTTTTGTACGGTTTTTTTTTCTTATTTTTCTCTGAAAACGTATTTTTTTCTTAAAAACTCACGATGCTCCTAAAATTCGTGAAACAAACGCATTTATTCCGTGAAATTTGCCAAAACGCGTTATATCCCACTAAAAAAAATGATGATTTTCTGTTAATACAGCTCCTTTGTGACTAGGCCTGGTTTTGCGTTTAGGTCATAATACACTAAATAGTTTTCCTATATAATTCAATGTAAAAGCGACAACTTTGAGCGAAAATAAATGCAACATTTTGCACATAGAGACCCCCACAACCATACCTTTTCTTAAAAGCCATTCTAAGCGGAATCGATTTATGCAATAAAAAAGATATGTCATGTACAATGCAAGAAAGAACTTGACACAAATCAAAATCGACTGTTTTTGCAATTTTTTTTATCGGCCGTTTCTTAGTGGAATGTAACCTTTTCTAGTGCAATGGTTTACTATAGTCTTCAAGTGTATCATATTTCAGGGATTCAGTAGTGAACACCTATTCATGCCCTACCATTATCTCCGCAAGATAACACCCGAATAATGGTAAAAAGTGTAAAACATGCCTTCCTGTCAACTATGATATTTTTTTTAGAGAGTACAGCCCTACATGAAGCGATCATTTAGTGTATTGTAACCTATAAGACAACGTTTACTGTTAACATCGCTGGAAAAAAGCACTTCTCGATACTTATAAACCTATTTTCTATGTACATGCCAATTTTCAGACCGATCTTTCACGTAGAAATGCTTGAAAATGCATTTTATTATAACGCCTGATAAGCCATGTGGCTTTCGCGTTCGGAGCTTTGATTTATAACGGGCGTTCAGGCGTAAAACGATTACCCTAAATAATTACAATCGGTCTAAATACTGGAATATTGTTACAAGCTATGTAGAAAAAGAAGTAAACAACTATTAAAACGTGTTCATGAGCTCTTTCAGCACAAATTGTTGCGATTTGAGATGCTCAAGACGTGTTTTTGTACGTTTTTTTTTCTTATTTTCTCTGAAAACGTATTTTTTTCTTAAAAACTCACGATGCTCCTAAAATTCGTGAAACAAACGCATTTATTCCGTGAAATTTGCCAAAACGCGTTATATCCCACTAAAAAAATGATGATTTTCTGTTAATACAGCTCCTTTGTGACTAGGCCTGGTTTTGCGTTTAGGCCATAATACACTGAATAGTTTTCCTATATAATTCAATGTAAAAGCGACAACTTTGAGCGAAAATAAATGCAACATTTTGCACATAGAGACCCCCACAACCATACCTTTTCTTAAAAGCCATTCTAAGCGGAATCGATTTATGCAATAAAAAAGATATGTCATGTACAATGCAAGAAAGAACTTGACACAAATCAAAATCGACTGTTTTTGCAACTTTTTTTATCGGCCGTTTCTTAGTGGAATGTAACCTTTTCTAGTGCAATGGTTTACTATAGTCTTCAAGTGTATCATATTTCAGGGATTCAGTAGTGAACACCTATTCATGCCCTACCATTATCTCCGCAAGATAACACCCGAATAATGGTAAAAAGTGTAAAACATGCCTTCCTGTCAACTATGATATTTTTTTAGAGAGTACAGCCCTACATGAAGCGATCATTTAGTGTATTGTAACCTATAAGACAACGTTTACTGTTAACATCGCGGGAAAAAAGCACTTTTCGATACTTATAAACCTATTTTCTATGTACATGCCAATTTTCAGACCGATCTTTCACGTAGAAATGCTTGAAAATGCATTTTATTATAACGCCTGATAAGCCATGTGGCTTTCGCGTTCGGTGCTTTGATTTATAACGGGCGTTCAGGCGTAAAACGATTACCCTAAATAATTACAATCGGTCTAAATACTGGAACATTGTTACAAGCTATGTAGAAAAAGAAGTAAACAACTATTAAAACGTGTTCATGAGCTCTTTCAGCACAAATTGTTGCGATTTGAGATGCTCAAGACGTGTTTTTGTACGTTTTTTTTTTCTTATTTTTCTCTGAAAACGTATTTTTTTCTTAAAAACTCACGATGCTCCTAAAATTCGTGAAACAAACGCATTTATTCCGTGAAATTTGCCAAAACGCGTTATATCCCACTAAAAAAATGATGATTTTCTGTTAATACAGCTCCTTTGTGACTAGGCCTGGTTTTGCGTTTAGGTCATAATACACTAAATAGTTTTCCTATATAATTCAATGTAAAAGCGACAACTTTGAGCGAAAATAAATGCAACATTTTGCAC
Organism: Dreissena polymorpha; assembly: GCF_020536995.1. Classification (NCBI taxonomy): domain Eukaryota; kingdom Metazoa; phylum Mollusca; class Bivalvia; order Myida; family Dreissenidae; genus Dreissena; species Dreissena polymorpha. The sequence continues at coordinate 48,760,153 of NC_068368.1, read as the reverse complement.
ATAGAGACCCCCACAACCATACCTTTTCTTAAAAGCCATTCTAAGCGGAATCGATTTATGCAATAAAAAAGATATGTCATGTACAATGCAAGAAAGAACTTGAAACAAATCAAAATCGACTGTTTTTGCAACTTTTTTTATCGGCCGTTTCTTAGTGGAATGTAACCTTTTCTAGTGCAATGGTTTACTATAGTCTTCAAGTGTATCATATTTCAGGGATTCAGTAGTGAACACCTATTCATGCCGTACCATTATCTCCGCAAGATAACACCCGAATAATGGTAAAAAGTGTAAAACATGCCTTCCTGTCAACTACAATATTTTTTTAGAGAGTACAGCCCTACATGAAGCGATCATTTAGTGTATTGTAACCTATAAGACAACGTTTACTGTTAACATCGCGGGAAAAAAGCACTTCTCGATACTTATAACCTATTTTCTATGTACATGCCAATTTTCAGACCGATCTTTCACGTAGAAATGCTTTGAAAATGCATTTTATTATAACGCCTGATAAGCCATGTGGCTTTCGCGTTCGGAGCTTTGATTTATAACGGGCGTTCAGGCGTAAAACGATTACCCTAAATAATTACAATCGGTCTAAATACTGGAATATTGTTACAAGCTATGTAGAAAAAGAAGTAAACAACTATTAAAACGTGTTCATGAGCTCTTTCAGCACAAATTGTTGCAATTTGAGATGCTCAAGACGTGTTTTTGTACGTTTTTTTTTCTTATTTTTCTCTGAAAACGTATTTTTTTCTTAAAAAATCACGATCCTCCTAAAATTCGTGAAACAAACGCATTTATTCCGTGAAATTTGCCAAAACGCGTTATATCCCACTAAAAAATGATGATTTTCTGTTAATACAGCTCCTTTGTGACTAGGCCTGGTTTTGCGTTTAGGTCATAATACACTAAATAGTTTTCCTATATAATTCAATGTAAAAGCGACAACTTTGAGCGAAAATAAATGCAACATTTTGCACATAGAGATCCCCACAACCATACCTTTTCTTAAAAGCCATTCTAAGCGGAATCGATTTATGCAATAAAAAAGATATGTCATGTACAATGCAAGAAAGAACTTGACACAAATCAAAATCGACTGTTTTTGCAACTTTTTTTATCGGCCGTTTCTTAGTGGAATGTAACCTTTTCTAGTGCAATGGTTTACAATAGTCTTCAAGTGTATCATATTTCAGGGATTCAGTAGTGAACACCTATTCATGCCCTACCATTATCTCCGCAGGATAGTACCCGAATAATGGTAAAAAGTGTAAAACATGCCTTCCTGTCAACAATGATATTTTTTTAGAGAGTACAGCCCTACATGAAGCGATCATTTAGTGTATTGTTACCTTAAAGCGCAAAATGACGGATTTCTACCTTGAAACCACCAGTTATATTCTAATTGACATAGATAAAATTAAATCTATAGCCTAGTTAGCAATAATTGATTATTTTTCAAACGGTACCTCTTTTAAAACCGAAAGTAGGATTTCTAGACGTATACGTCCATTCATTTCGACAAAAATGATTATTTTAAAGTTTTAAAGCGCAAAAAGACGGATTTCTACCTTGTAACCACCAGATATATTCTAAGTGGCATATATAAAATTAACTCTATAGCCTAGTTAGCAAGTAATTTATTATTTTTCAAACGGTACCGCTTTTGAAACCGAAAGTATAATTTCTAGACGTATACGTCCATTTCGACAAACGCGATTATTTTTAAGTTTTAAAATGCAAAAAAGGCGGATTTCTACCTTGTAACCATCAGATATATTCTAATTAGCATAGATATATGCCACATAAGGTGTGTGGCTTTAATGATAACACATTATGATAAACATGTTTCTTCATTCTGCTACTTATAAATAATTAACATATTTAGACTGTGATCATCAGTTGGTCATTTAAACAAAAGAGGCTTGGACTTTATCAGCAATTAAGATACCAAACACATCAGACCTTTCCCAACGATTTTGTGAAAGAATGTGGGCAAAGACCCACAGTGTGCAATCGGTTGGATTTTGTTCCTACTTTCAAGTGTTTTATGAGTTAATACCTATATAACTCCAGAGCTAAACTAAGAACACGTATATACTTCATGTTTTTGAAATTGGGGTCCAGGGATGTTCCTGAATGGCATTTCCAGGACAGGGTTTACATTTGTTGTAAAATCAGACACAACTTTCCAAGATTTGTAATTATACAAATGGTGCCAATCATTAAATGAGCTGTCTTAATGTTGATAACATTCACTGGTAAAGAAAATAGTTAGTTCAAACAGATACTTACAATGTGGATATCCTTCATTCTTTTACTACCTTTTTAATTGAAAATATTTGTAATCTTCCTTACTCTTTTTTAACTCACCTTAGAAACAAGTGCTCGATCAATATGAGCTATTGTTTTGACCGTATGCCCGGCGTCCTGCGAATGAGCTGTGTTCGGTCTCAGGTGAGCGTTGGCAACTTGTAGCCTGTTACAACTCCTGACTCAATCTTGATTAAACTTTGTCAAACTGTTTATTTTGACAAAACTGGGCCATATTTTAATCTGGGTTTAGAAACTAGGTAGAAATGACTTGAAATGGGATCACATCTATTATGCCACCATTCTGGGGAAAAAAGTAAAATAATACCACCATTCTGACATTGTTATTTAAAATACTTTATGTTTTATAGAATATTTTCAAATGCTATCACAATCAGATGACATATACCGCCGAAAATCTGACAAACTAAAAAGGAAATGAATCGACAAAAATGACTAGATAACATATTTGTGTGACAGTTATGTAAAAATCCAACACAAACCGTTTGGTACAAAAACTATAAGGTAAATTGATTGCAATGTGTATTACTACTACGAAAAAGATCACACAAATAAAAAATCCTTATAATATGAGCTTCACCTCTCGACAATACCATAATCATTCTGCGAACGTTTGGTGAAAACTACATTACATATTAAGACAAGATTTTTAATGCTTTTTTTAACCAAGAACAATAACTCAAAGAAATATGGGAATCCCATAAATAATTAAGTAACTTGGACTGAATACGTTCTAATAGATGAGTAATTAAGTAGCTGTGCCTTCCGCAATACAGACATTGATGTGTCTTTAAAAAGCCACATAAGTAAACGTTTTAGGCACACAAAAGCTAAACGAATTCCAACTCTACAGATAAAAAACTAACATTTAAAGATAGTTAAGATAATAACCACTTAAATACCCTCCTCCGCAAAAATAAAATACAGAATTATTGAAAGTATTGCTGCTGATACTGAGAATGATAATAAATCATCTATAGCAAGTTACAAGTGAATAACTAATGTAAGGTGTGAGACTTTTGAAGGTAAACTTTAATAAAAGTTTCGGAGCTTTTATCTGAAGGCTTTTTGTGTTCTCGTAACATTCCCTTATTTTCACCTAGTATATGTTTTATTAACTGATAACGCACGTATCTGACGATACCTTATCAACCATACCTTAAGTTAAGTGCAAAAATCGGTCTTATAGTTGTATCGTTAGCTCTGTTTGGTAGTAGATCGAATGCATATGTTTGTAAATTAAAGTCTATGTAGCAACACAATAATGAATTGTATTGTTTGGCGAACTGCATTTTGTATATATTGTTAAAGACATGTTAATTAGTCTTTACCATGGTGTTTAACCTTAAGGAAGCCAAGCTATATTCAAACAAGATCGTAAGAACTTACAGGTGCGCTATCCTCTTTTGGTTATGCATTTTACGTTTGGATTAGCATATGGAAGATCACGGTCATTTATTGAAAATGTCCAATGTAATGTAATCATGCTGAAAATGTCATCAAACAGAAGACACGCGACAACGCTAAAGACGCGACTTGGTACAGTTCATTCAACTGCGACATATATCGTCGCAACATAATTCCATTCCAGTTACGCACTATCTTATCAAATACAAAGAGTTATATGCTATAAATATTTTAAATAAAAGATAATGTTTAAAATTATACGAAAGTGAGAAAAACATACTTATTTGGGATAAAAAAGATCGTTTCTTTTATACCTAATGATAAAATATGACATTTCTGCAGTGAAATAACAGCAGTAAAAAGAACAAAGTGTTATTTTCACCGATGAAAAGAACACATTTTCGGAACTCCTTTTTCTATTTTTAAATTATTGTAAATAATTTATTTCTACTTTTAAATTATTGTTAATAACTTTATATAATATTTCTATGATCACGAGTGAATTAAAATCGACATTCCACCGAATCCAACAAATTTTCTTTTTTTAAATGTTTTTTCACCGTTTATTTACATTGTAAAAGAGTTTAACTGGAGAATTTCGCTAATGACGTCATTGTGTGTTTTGAAATGTATGGAGGCACGCTACGGGAGAAACTCCGAAAAAGGGTAACTTTTCAGCGAAAGGGAAACAGCTGTTAATTATTTTCTTGAAAAAGGGCATAACAGAAACAGATAATTTGTTCATGTCAGTGTAAAATTGTTTGTTATTTCACTCGTGATCATAGAACACTGACATGAACAAATATCGTCTATGTCCTGAAACTGATTCACATAATAACTTAACAACGCAGAAGCACAATTTCGTAAAATAAAATTAAACTTAACGTTTAATTTTATTTTTATTTTTTTATTTTATTTTTTTGCTTCTAGATGTCTAGAGCAATCGAAGTAATCCTTTCAATTTTTCAAAATGTAAAATATGACACCAAGAAGCAAAATCTGATGGACTGGTATACATATCAGACATGTACATTATTTTCCCCGTGAATGTTGTCAATACGGACCCTGACACTCGGAACTCAACTATGAATGGTTGTGTAGAGAACCATGATGGTTTTCATACAGAAGCTGCCGATACTGACACACGGGGACACCAACAGAAAGTAGATCCATTTCTGGTACAGACCGAATTCCCCAATGTTTGCAAAAATGTCATCCAAGTTCATCGCCCATTCACAATTCTGCGCGTCTTAAAGGGGCCTTTTCACGTTTTGGTAAATTGACAAAATTAAAAAAAAGTTGTTTCAGATTCGCTTATTTTCGTTTTAGTTATGATATTTGTGAGGAAAAAGTAATATTGAACATTTACCATGCTCTAAAATATCCTTTTCTTGATTTAAAAACCTAAAAATTATAAAGCGTTGCAACGCGAAACGATTGAATAATTTGGATGGAAAGTTCTGTTGATGTCTTTATATTTTGGGAAACTACGAAGATTGCTCATATAAGTAAAAATGCATCCGCTCATAGCATGAGTACGGATGGTCGACTGGTCTAATTGGGAGACGTTTGTCTCCAGGGGCGCATTCGTAACGGATGTTCTGTACAGGTTTCACAGTGATCTGGGGCACTGCCTTTTCGAACACACCGGAACAGGAAGTTATTAATTCAAGATGGCCGAAAGTGATAAAAACATTGCCAGCTGTATCAGTCTTGCCTTGCAGGACCTTATAGACGAAGATATAAACGATGAAATGGTTTCTCGGAAGCTAGCAGAAAGCGTGCCACCAATACGACATTTCTTGCTGCAACTTTAATAGGAACTCGGGCAATATTTATGTTTTCATGATATGTTTAGTCTAGCTAAAACGTATATATGCAGGATAAGCCAATAACTTGTAGTAAAACTTGCTCAAAGAAACATTCCACTAATTGCAAAGTAGGCCGTTGGTGAATGTCCGAAAAAAAATCTGGATAAAAATATCATCCAATATCCTGAAAATAATAAGTTGAATAATACCTCTACAGGGGTATCTGCATGTGTCTAGGTAGCTTAATCACTAAAAGAGCATTAACTTGCAGGTTGTAGCTCACACTGGGTCAGGTTGCCACAAACTTGACATCAGTGCAGTATTATTTTTGTATCAAATACAATTATATCATTTGACATTAACATGATTTTAGTTGCGAATCATTACATAAATTACAAATGACAGGGGTGAAATTACAGAGGAATCATGGGGTCAATATTTATAAAATTAAAATAAGTGTACTTTTTTGCAGGGTAGGAGAAGAAAAGTCTCGAGTGAGGGGCTATGTGGAAGAAGTCGTACCTGCGGTTACCGATGAGGACTTCAGAAGAATTTTTAGGATGAATCGAACAACATTTTTCTTTCTTCTGGAGCACTTGGAGACTCTACCAGAACTTCAGCCATTGGGTCATGGTAGAAGAGAACCAATCGGCATCCATAAACAGTTACTTATTACATTGTGGAATGTTGGTGGAACTGATCCTCAGAGAAAAATAGCTGATCGATTTGGAGTGTCTGAATCTAGGGACAAAATTATTTCCGCCTTAATAGGAATGAGACAGAACATAATTAGATGGCCCAACCCCCAGGAATTGCAAACTGAAGAACAATTATTTCAAAGGCGAAATGGATTTCCTTGCATAGTTGGTGCGATTGATGGGACACACATACAGATTAAAGCACCGCGAGACCATCCCCAGAGCTATGTTAACAGAAAACACTATCATTCATTACAACTTCAGTGTGTGTGTGTAGACACAACATGTTGTTTAGTCATGTTTTTACTGGATATCTCGGAAGTTTCCATGACTCAAGAGTACTCCAGTTATCAGATTTATTGGAGAGTTGTCCAGATAAATGTGGTAGAAAGTATCACATTCTTGAGGATGGGGGTATCCTTTACGAAAGTGGATTGTTGACACCATATCGTGACAATGGACACTTTACCACTGAGCAAAACAATACAACACGTACCATTCAAGTAACAGAGTTGTTATTGAAAGGGCTTTCGCATTATTGAAATGTCGTTTTAGGAGTCTTCACTATCTTGACACTGTATCTATTTCAACAGCAGTGAATATCATAGTGGCATGTTGTGTGTTGCACAACTTCTGCATTTTAGAGTATGATGTACTAGAGGATAACATGGAACAGGACTTAACATGGAACAGGACTTAGAAGGCGATGTTGAAAATGCAAATTTTCATAATGACCAGAATAGAGACGGAATCGATAAGAGAAATGTAATTGCACGAAATTTGTTGTAAGTACTTGTAAACTAAACAGTGTAGTTATTAGGAATACTTACATTAAAGTGGCAGTACTAATGAATACAAAAGTCTTCATGTTTAAAGAAATAAATTATTTATTGCTTTACTTATTGATATTGGCAAAAAGACACATTTCTCTTTCATGCTATTTTTGCCAGGCATTCAACTTATTGTATTTGTATCATTCTGCATTTTTGACAGTCTTTATTGCTGATGGGGTTTCATGTTTATTATGGACAATATTTTTTGTCAGACATGTCTGACAAGTTTCATGATGTCTGCGTTTCAAGATAAATGTAGGTACTGATCCAAATGATTGTGTATTTAACTACTATTGCTTTAGCCAATATGTCATCTTTTAAATATTATATCTACAAACAAATGTGCTTGATATAACATAACTGAAGACAAATTCCTGTAAAATATATTAATTTGAGATTAAAATACTGTTTAAAAAATATCAATGCTTGTTGTTGCGTTTTAACCACTTTGTAGTAATTGAAGTCACAGAAGTGTTACAAAAATGTTTGCCAATGAATGTGTCTTATATAAAATTTGACAAGAAAAATCTTGAACAATTTGCAATTTTTTATTGCACTTATCATTTACACAACAATTGCACTGATAAATAGAGATCAATATTCCAACTGAAACACAAAAATACAAAATATCAAAATAAACTGTCTGTTGAAAGACAGACATTTTGGTATGACAATGCATTCTTTCCCTGCCTAGGGAAACAATTATTCAAATAAATAAAATAACAAGGGCTGTTTGTAAAACACGCATGCCCCAAAAATGGGCTGTCAGTTTTAAGTGGCAGCAATTGAGTGTGAATACGTTAAGAGTATCTGGAAATATCCTGATACCAATTTACTGTTTTAAGTCACTGTGACCTTGACCAACCGATCAACAGACCGACATGTGCAAAACAATATACCCCCTCTTCTTCGAAGGGGGGGGGGGGGGCATAAAAATAGAAAAACAAATATAACAAACATCAAATTAGAAAGGTATTCATCCTGATTTTAACACTAAACATGATCATTCTTTAAAGCTATACAAGTTTATTTGAAACTCAAAATACTAGTATGCAAAAGTAGAATTTGGAGAAAACATATTTGCAGTTGGTCCCTACAAACAATATCCCTATAAAAATTGCCACAAAAAAACAATACACAGACAATTTAAATGTTCTAAGGTTTAATTTGGTGAAGGATGGAAAATGCCCTGTAGGTGTATGATAGGTTGTAAAGATAAAAGAGTTTCCAGTGGCTTATATAAGATTTTTATGACATTTGATATAATTTATGAAGAAATCAAAACATACATCGAATCAACTAGTATGGCTTTAAGTATAAACTACCCAGATGGAAGACTGTACATTTTAAATTGTGGTTTCTAAAGTTTTATTGAGAACTCAGTTTAAACTGTAAAATACATGAAAAAAAAACATAGTAACCAACCTTCATAAAGCTACAAACTGAAAAATAGTCTTTGTATAAGTAAATGTTAATTGCTCAGGTATGCAAAAATAACGCACTTAACAATAGACGAACTACATATCACACATGTGGCATCCACTACTCGTGAAAAGTAAATAATGTAAATAAATCAAAATCAGATTAAAACTGTACATAACTCTTTTTCAAAAATATCATTTTGTAGACTTTAGACAAAACAAACAATAGACGAGCTACATATCACACTTGTGACATCCACTACTCGTGGAAAGAAAATAATGTAAATAAATCAAAATAAGATTAAAACTGTACATAAATCAAACAGTTCCGAAATATTTAGACATTCCAACACTATTGTACATTCTTATGATGCCTATCAGAGAAATGATAGAAATGTTTTGCTTAATTACTTGTAAAATTTGTGTAAAATCTTTAATCAACTGTCATGTTTTTATATACGTATTGTTGGTAAAAAAAATCAGAAATGCGAGCAGATGTATTGCAGATTAAGGAAACATATTTTCTTAAAGCGTTTCTTTCAAACATAACTACTATAGTAACCCTTTTCCACTCAGAAGCGAAGTGAAAATGGCTGTGTGCAAACAGCATAAAACCAGAACAGCCTGCGAGCAGCCTGCACAGACTGTTCAGGTATTATGCTGTTTGCTGCTCATTGACAGATTTGTTGTCTCTTTGAAACTTAAATTTAATTAATAACCTTTCTTACTAGATTCAAGTTTTAAAAGCTTCATTAGATTCGGATTAGCAGCAAACAGCATAAAACCTGAGCAGCCTGTGCATACGGTTCAGGTTTTATGCTGTTTGCTGCTCATCAGTATCTTAGAGTTGGAAATGAAGCCTTTAAAACATGAATCTAGTAAGAAAGGTCGTATATTAAATTTTATTGTCTAAGGGACTATAAATACGTATCTAAGTGTCACTTTTGAATAAAATTGTGTCATTGTGTCGTATGAACAAATCTGCATGAATACTACATTATAGGCATTTTTCACTGTTGAATAAAATTGTGTCATTGTGTCGTATGAACAAATCTGCATGTAAACTACATTTGGACTCAAATCGTACATCAAATCATTTCTGTCTTCAGTTGTCAAAACACCTATATACTGTTTGATTCCAATAATGTCGCTTTAATGGAATTACCATTTGTATTCATTTGCTTCTTAATATTAAATCACTTAAACTTGTTTTATTAGTAGCACAGCCCCATTAATATTTTTATTTAGTACTGCCCTTGGAATTTGTTCACGTCATTATGTCATTATGGATTTTTGTGACGTCATACGACCGACTTTCCCAGTTGTAATCTACATGCATAGGTCATTGGGTTTATAACGTTCCATTTTATTTATATTTTCTCTCTGATAGGCGTTTCTTGTTTGATTTAATTATTTTTAATTTGTTTAGCAGTCACATAAACAACCAAGCTATGTAATATGGAATTTTTACACCCATTATTGCTGCTTCTTCCTGTATTTGCGCGATGATTTTCGGAGATATTAACTCTATGATTCTATATTCTCAAATCTTTTCTATAAAGAAGGAATGTAGTTGACAATTGTTAATAATTTTATTTGATCGTTCGTCAAAAAGTTGTATTTCTGTTACTCTTGTATCTTCAATGCAATTGAGTAATTAAATAGTAATTAAATTGAATGCGTTTTAATTCCATTTTATTATTGTTTAATTTGAGTTACAATGCTATTACGTTAAATTTTATTTACACTTAAATGTATTATGAATATTGCTGGGCCAAGTGTGAGGTTGAGCGCTCTATAACCAGGTTTAAACCCCCAATGATTTGCATTGACCGTTCCAAGGCGGTGACCCCAGCTTTATTCATATTTTGTGTTTATGTTGGTTTGTATTGTGCTGTATTGTGCTGTTTTGTACTGTTTGGGCAATCGGTCACTTGCCTTAAATAAAGGACCTACTAATTGTTTTTAATGAAAATTCAATACTGCTCCAGCAGCTGGAGTTTCACTTCTTTATATTAAAGGGTAAGTAATAGGAAACTGTGATAAAACCATTTGCTCACTCAAAAAGCTTGGATAATCAATTTCTATAAACTTTAACAGTTTGATCAAATGCTTTTCTGCACAGTGGACACTGTTTTTCTAACTTTCTGGCACAGCTGTAACAACACACCATGTGGCCACATGGAACGAAGAGAACATCTCTGACTCTGTCCATACATATCACACAAGCTGAAAGATAGAAACGCAAGCTTGAAAGAAGAAAAAGGCATATGATAAAATATAAGTTTAAGGTATCACATTGAAGGTTATTCTTATTATATCATCTTGATACAATATACTTAAGATATATATGCTTTTATGATACATAATCTATCACTGTTACTGTATATACAGAAATGTACATGTTGAATACTTCTCACAATTGAGATCAATGCTTATCGCATGAAAAACAAATCAAGGCTTCATGAGGGTATTTAGATAAATCATCATGAAAAACATGCAAGTAATTTTAATTAATTCACAACACTCAAATGAAATATAAATTTTGTAATATTCTTCATCAGTTTGGTTTTAAAGCACTTCTAACACTGAAAGTAAAAACCTAATTCATATATGCTTATTCTTGAAGGTTTAAATAGTGTTATTGAAAACATTTTCAATTACACTAAGTGTTTAATTGTTCCTGTTCATCGTTGGAGCTTGGGGCGCTGATTGCTTTATCGCTTCTACTAAACCCCTCATTAGCTGCATTCTTTCTTCATGCCTCCTTTCCGTCCTCTCTGCTTCCTCTTTGTCTCTCTGAGCTTGGTCAACAATAAAGCTCTGTAAGATTTGGACCATTTGCTGACTTCCTGATTTAGACTTCTTCACTGGAGGTTTCTTTTTGTCACTGTCTTCACTACTTGACCTTTTTTTGTTAAGTTCCATTTGGTCACTTTCTTCACTACTTTCTTCGACTTGACTTGCAGATGACATTGTTTTCACATGCTGCATGACAGGATCTTTGGCAAATATCTCGTCCAATTCTGTTTCAAACTGGTACATCTTCAGACTGTTTCCAGATTGAGCATTATGTGCTTAAATGTTTTTGTAAGCCCTGGTAAGGGTCTTCCACCTACCGCTGACTTGCTCTGGTGAAAAGTTGTAGCCCTTTTCTCTCCTTTCTTCAGCAATCTTTCCTACATGCTTTTTTCCTAAGTTTTCCCTGGGCAACTTTTCCCTCAAGCAACTGACAAGATCTTATGAGCAGTTGCGTTTGCGCCTTGTTCCATACCTGATTATTGTTGTTGTCATTACCTTCATCAGAAAACACACTTTCTGCTGAACTTGTCTGATGTGTGACACAGGCATGGTTTTTGAACACTTCCATATCTGTGAAAAAACATTCACGGTCTTCTCATTGAAACATGGTCTTGGAAATTCCTGAATATTCAAACTCTTGGACATACTTCCCTGAAGAGTGAAAATAGCGAGACAACTATAGTTGTGGAAAAAATCAAGACAATATTAGAACAATAGGCCCCTGAAAGCCTGTTTTGCTCTACTAGCTCGTGTAGTTCAAATTTAACCATTTTTTACTTTTTACTGACTGGCGGACTTATAAGACATCACGCCATGCCATAAGCCCTACTGGCACTTTGTGTCCAGTATTGCTTAAAAATATTTCTATTGTTTGAAAATCAGAATTAATAGATTACTTCAAAAATCTACGTCTTTGATTCAGTAAATATTTGTAACATTTCTTGGATTTCTTAAAAAAAATCATTTGGTACATATCTGTAGATCTAAAATATGGAAATGTAAATCAAAACAAATCCACCCTGCTATGTTACTATTTTAAGAATTTACCGAAAATGCTTTGGATCGAAACTGGTTGGGGACCGAAATTGTCGACAGTTTATAATATAATATAATTAAGACAACGTTAAAGATCTCAAAAACTAGTATAAGATTATATAGCATTTATCCACGTATGTGCATACCTTTCTGACACTGGTGGTCTCTTGCAGACTCTAATGTATAAAAGAACACACCGCAATCGCATTTGTATAAGATCTTAGAAATGGACGGTGACGCCATTTTGGTTCTCACAGATTTGACATATCCGGAACATTGTACTTTAGCGTTCGTAACAAGGAACAGCTGTGAATCACATCCAGAACACGGTTACGAGCACCCCAGGACTCCAGGGGTCAGTGGTTCGAGCACAGTTGTGGGTTACTTTTTCTCCTTTTTTAATCAATTCTTGTTTTTTTTTACTGGAGATGTTTAGGTCCAATGTTAAAATTTATCTATATAAAGCATTTAATGACAGGCTTCAATGCATGCCAAAATCTGTGAAAATGCCCCTTTAATAAAGCAAAGAGAGCACATATTGCTGTTAATATTTCAAGTGTTTGATCGCTCCAGCATTCGCTACTGTAGTTTCACTTTGTTTTTATTTAAATAAACGGAACATCGAAGACAGCCTGATTCGAGGTACGAATTATAATTTTAGCCCTATTGTCTTTAAATATTTCCAACACAAATAAATCAGATTCTATTACAAAACACATCTTCAGTCTTTTCTCTTTTAATATTTCCAACACAAATAAATCCGATGCTATAACAAGACAAATCTTTAGTCTGTTTAGCTCGTTGACTGCAGATTTCAGCAACCAACGAAATGATAAAAATAACTGTATGAATACAATCTTACTTAATAGTGAATGTTCTTTAAATGATTCTTAGTCACGACTTATAATATTAAAACTGACACATTCACTTAATATTGTTTCATCAATCTGCTGACAGAGGTGTTGTTTTTTCCTCTCACCATACAGTCCTGCATTGCACCCTATGCCAAGAACGTTCTCAAAACGGAACTTATGTATTTAACGAACGTTTAGATTGATTTTTTGGACCGAAAGCATACAATCATCGGCTACACTTCACACCGGCTGCACTATACACTATTACAAGTATTTAAATTCCCAGGGTCGCCAAAAAGACCTATAGAATCAAAACATTGATTAATTTGAATCGATTTATTAAAAAAAAATGTGTTGATTCCATAGGTCTTTTTGGCGACCCTCGGAATTGAAATACTTCACTAACCACATTGACAACATTTTTTTCCGTGCAAAAACCAAGGAAATAAACATATGACTTACAGCACGCGAATTGAAAAGGACCACTTTCTCAACCTACTTCAGAATGGAATGTAATGGAGCCAGTGTATAGTGTAGCCGGTGTGAAGTGTAGCCGGTGTTTAATGAAGCCGTGTTATGTAGCCGTTGTGTAATGTAGCCGGTGTTTCATGGAGCAGGTATTTTATGTAGCCGGTGTGTAGTGTAGCCTGTGTGTAGTATAGCCGGTTTGTAGTGTATCCGGTGTGTAATGTAGCCGGTGTGCAATGTAGCCGTTGTGTAGTGTAACCGGTGTGTATTGTAGCCATTGTGTACTGTAGCCGGTGTGTAGTGTAACCGATGTGTAATGTAGTCGATGTTTAATTTAGCCGCTGTGTAATGTAGCCGGTGTGTAATGTAGTCGATGTTTAGTGTAGACGGTGTGTAATATTGCCGTTTTGTAGTGTAGGCGCCGTGTAATATAGACATTGTGTAGTGTAGCCGGTGTTATGTAGCCGGTGTATGATTTAGCCGATGACAAGCGTGCTAGTGTGTAGTGTAGTCGGTGTGTAGTGAAGCCGGTGTGTAATGAAGTCGATGTGGAATGAAGAAATGTAATGTAACCGTTGTGTAATTTAGCCGGATGTGTAATGTAGCCATTGTTTTAATTAGCATGTGTATAATGTAATCGATGCGTAATGTAGCCGGTGTGAAGTGTAGCACGTGTGAAATGTAGCCGAAGTGTTATGTCGCCGGTGTGCAGGCGATAGTGATGTAAGTAAGTCCTTTCAGGACAGATTTAAATGATCAATCTTTGAAGCATGATCATTCCGAAAATACGTTAAGTCGAGTGAAACACCAGCTTGACTTATTATAATAGTTTATGAAAGAATAAAGTGTTCAAATGAAAGCTTTTAAATGTATTTCAAGCATTCTAAATAGCAAATGTGCCCGTGTCTATGTATATATATATATTCAATTTAAGGTGTTGGTTGAAGTTTATAAGTTTAATAACCCATAAAGACATTGAAGATAATGAAAGGATAATTTTCTATAATGAGTGCTGCTTGATTCATGATCATTTTCTGGGTCGCAAGGACGCAAATGTACCGACACTAGCCGAGTACCAGGCAAGCAGTAAGAGGCGTAGCTACGAGTACTAGACGTGACCGGGCAATTTCTTACAGTCACAGGCGTAGCTAGGAGTACTAGCGGTGACCGCGTATGTAATGTATGCAGAGACCTAAATAACGTACATAATAACTTAAAACTAGAAAAAACAGAAATATATACTACTAAGGGCTTTCAAAATAGCGTAATAAAGAACGTTTGCATGATGCTAAGAATGATCTTTCGATGCAACTGGAGTTTCAATATCACAATTTATATATTTTATTTCATTTTCTTGTATTCCATTCCTACGCGCTTATGAAAAAAGAACACTTCTTGACTTAGCACCATTTGTCAAACCCGATCCGAAGAGCATTTACATGCAAAGAAAACGCGCTCGTAGGTGGTATCTTATGAGCCTTACACGATATCGCGCCCATGGAGAAGACCTCAGAGCATCCAGTCAAGACCTAAGAATTTCATTTGAAAACACTATCCTTGTCTTATAACTGTACGCAGTAAACGAACCATTTACTACAACATAGCATTTATGTTTCCCGCATAGAATTAGTATGAACTCTTACTTTCGGAATCAATTTGCATGTTACAAGGTATGATATCTCATTAGGCAATTCTAAAATATATTTTTCTGTACGACGTCTATGACCTTGATCAGCGTGCTTCAATTTATATACACATGGGCTAATATGCGCAATTATTTCTTCTCCGACCGGTTGACTTCTCCTTGACCCGACGCACGGATGTCTTGACCGGATGGTCGAAGGTTTTTACAGGGTAGTTTGATATCTTGAACGGATTGTCTGAGGAATTGACCGGGTGGTCGGATGCCTTTACAGAGTGTCGGATTTCTTGGCAAGGTGGTAGGGGGAATCGGCCAGATGGTCGGAGGTATTGACCGGAAGCTCTTAGTACTGACCGGATGTCTCTTAGGTCTTGACTGGATGCATTATTCTGCGAAACCAAATTGTAGTAACATTGTTCGATGATTACTAGGTTTTGGGCCACCAGATTCTGTCGCAGCCGTATGTTGAGATTGGCAAAATTGTATGGTAAAATAATTTGGTGTGTAAATTGAATGGATTTGTTAATTCGGGAGAATAGAATAAGCATCGCGTTATTTGCTTGGGCTATCAAAGGTCTTCTCCACTGCAATAAGTTCCTACGAAAATTTAAAACTACTCCTTAATATTTATATTATTTTACAGTTTCAATGTGCTGATCGTTTAAATAGAACCAGTATTTGTTTGGTTTATTTATTCCAAGAACTTAAACTTAAGATTTTGAGTAGTTGATATTCAGTTTCCATTCCTGTCAAATATACAAAAGTCGCTACACAAAGCCATTATTAACCTGGTGAGATGATCTATGTCGACTCAACCTGTCAAACATCCACACAGGATTGTTTCGTTAAAGAGACTTTCTTATCTTTCGTCTGTATGTTTGTTTCACCTCCAAACATCTTCACACATGGAACATATCATTGCAAATCGAGTTTCGATTATCCATATTTGTGACTGAATTGGTTTTGTGTGTTTGTTTGTTTCGATACAAAGTATTAAAATATGTGAGTGTTCTCACTGGTATGTCGTGCGTTCTTATCAGTCGTTCCCAGCTTGCAGCTGATTTCTTTTTCGCACATTTCGCTTAGGTGGCAGGGACACCAAAATTTTGGAAAAAACATAAAAACTAGCCACAGCTCCCTAGCAAGAAAATTTTGAATCTTCAAAAAGGAGGTTTTCACTTTTTGCGGAAGTCAATATTTCACGCTGCAGAAACAGAACAAAACTTTGAAGGTAAATTGTGAAAAATCAAAACGTATGGGAGACACTTTTCTAGGTAAATAAACAAAGCAGAGGGATGAAATTAATGAGTGATGTAGCCAAAACTAGGATTGCATTCTGTTTGAAATTTCTGTGCATGCCATGAAATGGGGTCAAATTTCTCAATTTTTCATAAAAAATGAGGTGGGTGGGGGGAAAGATCAAGGTCCATAGTTTCACAAGTGAAGAAGCCAGCCTTGTCTTCGGTTGTATTTTCAATGTATATTGCCTATGTTATGACACTGACACAAAAAAGGCTTTCTTGTGTCACTTTCTGTTTTGATAAAATGGATTTGACTGTTTGCGGCCTTTCGGAACTCGAAATTTGGTCAAAAATATATCCCCTGCCCCCTTTAATCCTTTGTTACGTTGTGCTGGACAAGCAGACATAAACGATTGTTATTGAGGGCTGTGACACATGGGTAAGGTATTAAATAAATAGCATTTGCAATCGCTATGTCTACTATATTTTGTAAATAAAAATGTGAAACAAATGACATAAGAAGGTTTATACATAACATTGTGTTTAATGACATACAGTTTATAAGCGTACTTACTTTACAACCACGTATGCAATAAATACTAGTATATACATTATGATAACAATGATAATTATGGGCAAATGATAAAATGTTATCAGAAACAAGTAATACAGAAAATAAGTTATGTAGCGGTAATATAAACATGTTGTAACAGTATAATATTACATGTGAACAATTATAGGCAAGAAAATATAGACAATAGTATGAAAGGAATCTAACTAGTTGTTATCATTGTAAACTACAAGGAAGGGGGGGGGTCTAAAGACAGATTTAAATAGCACAAGATGGCAGGCAAACAATAATGTTGAATATATGTACACACAATCAATGGTAGAAGAATCATAAAATATACCACAATACATGCGCATAATTGTGTGTATTTTGTCACATAAATATACACAAATATTTAATAAGATATTTGTAATGTTACCATTGACCTCATCAAGAGAAGAAAAATAATCACACAATTTACGAATCACATATCAACTAGAAAAATGCACTTTTTCAAGTTCTACATAATACGGAACCTTTATATAAAAGCTAAATAATGATTATGAGGCAAAAGATAATTCGACGTATATGGTTTAACAAACGATGTGTTGTTTTGACAAATGCAAGCGGTTTTAAAACTAATTTCCTATAACATGTACTACACATTCAATTCGTTTTTTTCTGTTGTCGTATCACTTGTTATTCCGATGGTGTGGTTGAAATTGATTTTATTGGCAAAGAAAAGCTAAATAAGTAAACGACCTGAGGAACATGCATTGGAACATATTAACATTCCCTAAGTGTACTTCCAGGAAAACAATCATGATAAGTACCAAACGTTCGTTTTAAAATGCCTATACGGCAAGTAAACAAACATGCTATGGTAAAGGTCTTTTTATTATAGTGTCACCCCTATTGAAAGGCCAGTCAATTTAGACTTATGAGACACATTTTGCGTGTGTATACCATGTACCTCCCAACTCCTATCACAATGCCAGGCGCCAGGCGGATAGAAGTCGGTAACCATTCATTTTTAACGCTCGCGGCTTACGAGCCTGTCATATGTCCCATGACAAACATCCATCCTTCGACAAACGCTCCCCATGGGGCTCGAACCTTTGACCCCCCGATCCCGAGGCGGACGCCTAATCCACTAGGCAACGGCGACCGGTTGCTATGTTTCGAGTATAATGGTTGTCACGTGATTATTAAAAAAGTGAAACATATACAATTATTCTTATTAAATCATTCTCATGAAATTGTTATTATAAAACTATTCTCACGTTAAACATGTAAAAGAATAACATATACAATTATTTTTATAAAACTATTCTTATACGATTATTGTTATAAATAATGAAATTATTCTTATAAAATTATTCTCACGCAATACATGTACTAGAAAAACATAAACAATTATTCTTATAAAATTATTCTTATTAAATTATTATTGCAGTTCAACATCAAATATCTACTTGTTAATTTTTTATTATAACATCATTCTTCAGGGGCGCAGCTAGATGAAAAAGAAGTGTACGCAACTTCCAATTTTTACGGCATTGTCGAGGTGCTCAGCGCATAGACTGGAGAGGGTGTGTGATGGGGTAATCCCCCTCTCACAAGGGGGAATATGGGGATCTCTCCTACAAAAAATTTAAATGAAGACGCATTTTGGTTGCATTTTATTTGATTTTTATTACAATATTTTGAAGTCGCTGAGACCCAGTCAGAGTTCTTTGATTTATTGATTGGGTAGTGCAAAACGCCATTTTCAACAGTATTTCAGTTTTATTGCGGCGGTCTGTTCAACTGATATCTCCTCGAGTTCTATACGACAATATTTTAAATCATTAATTAAGCCGCTTTCCCCACAAGAACAATGGTCGCTGAGCAATAAATAATGACAAAAAACGTCGGAAAAAAGATTGCCGAGCCGGAAACACGATCTTCCGTACCCTTGTTTACAATCGGTTAAAAATGGGGTATCGCTACCGTCTGAGCTATTGTGTCAAAATTTCAAATGACGACTCGATCGCAACTTATTAATCTCACCATCAATTAAATATTTTAATATGTTATATTGTAAACATTTATTTTAAACAATTGTGTTCTCCCAAAAAACAATATTACCTAATATAAAAAACTTAGAAAACATTGTGGAAAAGGAATGAACGATCGAAATAATTTTGTTATTATTGTGTTCCTAAGGTATGTTTTTACCCTTCGCTTGGTGCTAAAGGACCGTTCAGCTGTAGCGGTTAACACAGGCATCCAACCGTATACATTAAGTATAGCAACGATCCCTGGGTAAATGTGTTCGTTAATTGAATTCAGAGTCTCTGAAGATCTGCCTTGGGATTGCCCTGTCCCGTCCATTCTGTCCTCCATCTTCTGATCTCAGATAAGAACTTATCTCTCGTTACCGAAAGTTCTTCTTGATATGCCTGTAAAATCTCACCGACCTCGTGTATTATGTCAACGGCTGTCGTTGGGAGCAAATGTTGAGCTATGTACCGGGGCTCAGATGCCAGGAGTCGTGTTTCTAATTCCGACATCAGGTGGTCAACGAAGGTACGGAGGTACATATTTAGCTTCCAATAGCAAGATGGTTTGGCTGCTGGAACATTCGACCATATATTGTCTCAAATGTGGTGTCTGCGTTTCATTTCTCTTACGCACAATGCGTTATAAAGTAACTTCGAATTTCATGTACGCAACTGCGTTTGTGCGTACGGGTTGCTACGCCCCTGGCTTTATATCATAAAAGTATAAATTTCGTTTTGATAATTTAACGCCTCAGTCTATGAAGTTATTCTTTTAAGGTATTACATTCATTTTCGTTTACATTTATCTTTGCATATTACAGTCACATAAACAACCAAGCTGTATAATATGGAATTTAACACCCAATATTGCTGCTTCTTCCTGTATTTGCACGATGATGATCTGAAATATTAACTATATGATGCTATCATTTTAAATCTTTTTGTGAAAAGAAGGGATGTATTTGACACTTGTTCGTAATTTAATTGTATCGCGTAATTCCATGTCAAACATGTAGTTCCTCAAAAAGTTGTAGCTCTGGAGGTAATGTCCCCGATTTTGTTTTCTTTATTTGTTGAGGATCTTGAACTTCACCTCCAAGACAACATTGACTCTGGTTTGAATATAGATGTTATAATGTTAATTTTAATATTATTTGCTGATGACATGGCTAGTCACCTGCAGAAGTTCAAACACACTTAGGCAATTTATATTTGTATTGCAATTCTTGGGGGCTAAATGTTAACACTGCGAAATAGAATATTATGGTATTTCGGAAGAGGGGAGGATTAAAACAAAACGAAAATTGGACATACAATGGTAATGATATTTAAGTGTTTGATAACTTTAACTATTTAGGAACGGTTTTGAATTATACGGGAAATTTTTAATTAAACCAGAAACATTTTGTTGGAAAGGCCCTTAAGGCAATGAATACATTATTGTTTAAATGCAATGATTTTGACATAAAACCAAAAATATTTTTTCAGTTGTTCGACTCTATTGTTGGCTCCATATTAAGTAATGCTTCAGAAGTATGGGGATTCACTAAGTAAGATGATATTGAACGCATACATTTAAAATTTTGCAAACGATTGTTACAGGTTAAAATAAATACATGTAATGTAGCTGTTCATGGAGAATTAGGTAGATATCCATTGTATGTAAACAGGTTCGTTAAAATTATAAAATACTGGTTTAAAATTATTAACGATGAAAATATCATAATGCAAATTGTTTACAAACAAGCTTTAAACGATTGTAATAGAGGTTATACAAATTGGTTCTCAAATGTCAAGAACATGTTAAATAATTTTGGATTCGGCTATGTGTTTGAAAATTCAAACGTTGTTCCCGTTAATAGTTTTATTAGCGAGTTCAAATGCAGACTTGTATATAACTTCAAACAAGAGTGGTATGGTAAAATGAATAACAGTTCTGTTTTAGATATGTACAAAGTTTTTAAAACCTCTTTGGTATATGAAGAATATTTAGACTTACTTCCTAGACGTCTGCGCTTATTTTTTGTAAGACTACGAGTGTCTGCGCACCCATTGAGGATCCAAACTGGCAGATACGCTCAGAATAGCATACTACGGAATGAACGTTATTGTTTATGTTGTAATGACTTTAATTTAGAAGTTGAATACCATTTTATTTGTTTATGCCGCTGTTTCACTGATTTAAGAAAAAGATATTTTAGCCGTATATTTTATGTCAACCCATCTGTGTACAAATTCCACAACTTGTTAGTTTCATGTAACAAAACAGTAATTTCTAATTTATGTAAATATATCAAAGAAGCTTTTGTTATAAGAAAAACGATTCTTAATAATACTGTTTAATAAATTTCAGTACCACCTTGTCAGAACCTATGTGTTCTTGCAGTTAATTGTGTTTATTTTTATTTGTACGCTTACATGACCACTTCTATGTTATGTAATGTTTTGTTGTTAGAATCTATGTGTTCTTGCAGCTAATTGTGTTTATTTGTATTTGTACTCTTACATGACTATTTCTATGTTATGTAATGTTTTGTTGTCAGAACCTATGTGTTCTTGCAATTGATTGTGTTTATTTGTATTTGTACTCTTACATGACTATTTCTATGTTATCTAATGTTTTGTGGTAAGAACCTATGTGTTTTTGCAGTTGATTGCGTTTATTTGTATTTGTACTATTACATGACCATTTCTATGTTATGTAATGTGTTTTTGTTATGCCTATTCACGTGACAGAAATAAATGTGTATATGTAAGTATGAAGACGATGTACTTTGTATAAGTCTGAATAAATTGTCTGTCTGTTGTCTGATCTCTTTATCTTCTATAGAGTAATTAAATGGCAATTAAATCGATTGCGTTTTAATTCCTTTTAATTATTGTTTAGTTTGAGTTGAAATGCTATGAAGTTAAATTTCATTAACACTTATATGTATCATGAATATTGCTGGGCCAAGTGTGAGGTTGAGCGTTCTAAAACTGGTTAAAACATCAAGTGCTTTGTATTGACCGTTGCAAGGCGCTGACTCCATCTTTATTCTACTATGTTTCTATGTTTTTTCGTATTTTGCCGTACTGTTTTGACAATTGGTCACTTGCAATAAATAAAGGACCACGAAATTATGTATAACAAGAACGCAATACTGTTGAATCAGCTGGAGTTTCACTTCTTTATATTCAAGTAAAAAGTATTTAAAATTAGTAACATAATGACCAATAATAATCCCCAGTTATGATTTCTGTTTATTCTTCGTGGATCATAAACCTGCTTGCTGATCATTTGCAATTACATCGGTATTCGGTGATTATAGTTCACTATGCATAATATATTTTTATATTACACATTGGGATGACTAGATTTCATGCGCTTAAATAAATAAGTAACTTACCAAGGATATCTTGCTCATCGTATATATGTAAAAAATGTCATTTGTATAAAGAGCAAACCAATGTAATTTTTGTTATTAATTATTAATTATTTATTGCAGTTTTAAAAATGGTAATTCACTGTTGTAATTTATTTGTACAAAACATTATCATAATCAATATCATTTTTATTTCATGTAATAAAAAACAGTATGCATGAAATGTTTGTATTCTGTATTTTACGATTTGAAATCGGGTTTATATGAAATATTATATGACTGTAAATATATCATATTGGTATTTACATTAAAAACATCGTTGATTTGTATACATGTTTAGATAAATAAAGTGGTTAAATAAAACATCATTATTATTCGTATTAAACTATATTTGTACCAGTAGATGCAAGGTTAAAAACAATGTCTCAATTACCTCGTCTACCCCAAACTAATATTTTGCAAAATTAGGACTCGGTTGTTTAAAGACAATTTAATGAAAACTACCACCGGGCCTTGCTTCGATTGCTTCGATTGATTGTATACCATTTATGATAAGGAGCTTTTTAATTTAGAATTACATATGCTCTTTTAAACTATTTTGGTCATTGAATTGAATTATTTCTATAGTCTTGCGGGCATCAATTTTTGTTGTTTTGTTAAGACATAGCACACCATACTAATCATGTTGTTTTGTTAAACCATTACCAGATTTTTGTCTGTAGAGGGATATAATCATAGTTATGTTGGTGATGAATATTCGCTGATCCAAATGTATGGTCATCTTTTAGAAAAAAAAACAACAACAAAAAAGCGGAATTATAACATTTGTAAATAAAGAAAACTAATACGTTTAATGTTTTTAAATTTATATTAATTATTGCACTTTCAAAAAGAAACATTTACTGTTTTCATTCATAAGTACAAAACAGCTTCATTATTTACATCTTTTACATCTCATGCAATAAAGAACAAACATTCCATTGGGTTAATGCTCATAATAAATTGTATGGATAATGGCAGAATAACATAAACTGAGCATATTATAAACATACAATATCATTTAGCCATTAGGAATACCGTTTAAATGTCACTATTTTCAGTAAAATAAATTAAACAACTAGTATGTTGAAATCAGTGAATTACAATTTAAGGGAGAGCAATGTGATATGCTCAAAAATGAGAGCGCCATTGTCTACCTTGTTTAAGAATAATTGGGTGTACCTCTCAATTTAGCAATAAATGTCATACAATATTTTAACTATATAACAAAGTGTACTCCGTTACTTTACCTATAAGAAATTAAATTTATTTTCGAAGAAAAGTATTATAGAAGTTTATATTGATATTTTCATTTGAAAATGACCTACCATTCATCGGAAATAATGCACCAGGATGGAAGTTAACCTAATCTGACTCCACACTTTTATAAAAACCTTTGTCCGAAACTTTTTTCAGCCCAAATGCCAACGACGGGTGGTTAGCCTGAACTGGGTATCTACACGGGAATAAATGGTTTTCTCTTCAAATTTACCATTAATCTTTTATAGGTCGCCGTGGTGTATTGGATATGGTGTCCGCCTAGCGACCGGGAGGTCACGGGTTCGATCCCTACCGTGGGAGCGTTCTTTAGATCTCCCCCAAAGACACCAAGTACTGGTTCTAGGCCCAGGAAACGGACTCTAGAGCGTTTATATAAGCCTTAGGCTTTCGATGCAATCGAGCTAAAATAAATAGGTTTAAACTAAAATTAAACTAAATTTACCATCAAAATACACACCATTTCACTCGAAATAACGCACTCGACATATGTGTTCAATCCATGGACCCCCGAACTAATTTTAAGCTTAGCCCGAAACTATGTTAGCTCCACACGCAGACGACGGTTGGTCAATTTGCATGAGGGCGTTAATGGGGAATAACTTTGTTCAGAAATGGGATTTTAAAGTTACCCACCAATAAACTGAACATGCAGTTGGTCCGTAACTATTAATTGTTTTTGAACGAAAATATTTGCTTCAAACGCAAACTCGACTGAAACTTCTTTATTTAAACTCCAAAGAGTTTGTAAAATAGAAAAATTAAACATATACTAGTATTTGCATTTATTTTTGGTTTCTATCTGTTTTCTTATCGATTACATTTTAATCAAAAGAAACTCGTGCGCGGGTAGTCATCAAACGGGTTTTTATTACCGTCATCATAAGTAGCAGATTCAGCATCAGCATCATCCGTATCATCCTCGTCATCATCAACATACCATTTGCACGTTTTTGTATGCTAAACAATCGATAATCTACTTTGTCTCTGTTGACATATACGCATTTGTCAATAAATTATCAGGGAGCAATCGATTATTATGTGCTATTTTAAATGGTATTTGCATGCTGCTTGAAAACTATGAGTCATTTGCATATATTGCCAGGTTGGTAAGGTATGTTAAGCTATCAAGCGAAACTGCGCCACTACCTCATGTTAATGCTTACAATAAGAACGTAAACTCTTCCTCCAAAGATTTGAGAAGCACATAATTCAAAGAATGGTTAGGTCAATTGAATGGATCACTGCTTAAAATTGTACAGCTACTTTGTCTGGGTCAATTAAAAAAACGTTTCCCATTGTTGAGTAGAAATTTTGATAAAAACATTCAAATGCAATGCTCCATCAATCATCGCTTTATCTGCTTTTACATTTATTAATTGATATTTTATGCATCTGACTTTTGGTGGTGATTTTCTAGCGATTGCATGATACCGTTCGTTAGCCGGTTCGTCTCGTAGATTACACAATGCACTCACTTATTAAGCTACTTGAACCGTTTTTGCAGATATCGATTCCTAATAAAATCATTTTCCGTATAAAATTGTGTGACTGTCCTGGTGGTTATGTTGGAATTGTTAAATTGTGTTGAGCGGAAGACTTACATGGACTTTCAAACACTTATAAGTGATACTTGTTTTTTTTTTAAAGGTGTTTTTGACAAATTCTGAACGGGCGACTGTCGGCCATTGTACAATTAAGTATTTTTTCAGCGTTCATTCACTTCATATAACATAAACATTCAAATACGGTACTATGTGTTTGCAGGTTTCATAGATTTCAGTAAGAAGAAAATGTAGTCAAATAAAATCATATAGCTAAACATTTAAAAAAAAACAATACATTTAGTTGCATATAGTGTGCACTGTGTAGGTCTTTTTTTTTTAATATAACTTCAAACAAATAACATTTACCCTTCTTATATTTATGAAGGACGATTTGTAGATCCAGTGTTTCAATTCAGGGAAATGTTCCAGCAATCGAAGAGAGCTGCGAGTGTTCTCGTCATAAAGGAAGATTTTAGGCCGCTGTCCTATTCATAATCTTAAGTCTAGTGCAAGTAAATGATGTTTGAAGCACATACTCAACTTAACAATACCATCATATTATTATTTTCCAAGTAAATGTGTTACTTTTTTCAAAACCAATTGTATAGTTCAAGATGGTTTTTTGAAGATTTAAGTTGTACACTTATGATCGAAACGCAGTTTAGAACACTCTAAACAAAGTACAATTAATTTTAAAAGAATAGCCATCCAAGTACCAAAACTTAAACATCAATATAATATAGCCACTTACAAAGGTTAAGTACCAGGATTGGTGCTGTTTTAATACCCACCCATCCTCCCCACAATACTTAGTAGGCGTACTGAGAGGCACATGTTATTTAATGTGTTAATTTTAATGCAATCCGAGTTTCACCCGAATCGATGTTTTATACAACAAAATAATGCTCGCTAAAAATCCTTTTTCGAGGCAAGTATGTTGTTTTTGATATCTTATTAGATCAACAACTTCCAGCGTTTTTTAAAATCCTGACATTGAACTGATACTTCACAAATTACTTTTCGCCAAAGCCATACCATGATGTCACGGACCAAGGGACAATAGTCTTATTTTTTAATAATGAGGAATAAAAAGGAGTGCGTGTCAACCGTTAAGATGGCATTTGCAACGATTTGTGATCAAAATTCAGTTGGTGATGTCTCGTATATGAGGCTACAATATTACAACAGTCACTTGGGCAAATGTATTGCTGAAAACTAATTTTCACTGTTTATGCATATGGGGGATTTAGGAGGCGTACTGCGAGTTGCCTGTCATTGCATTTGTTAATTTTAATGTCCATCCGAGTTTAACCCGCATCGACATGTTTTATGCAACTAAATAATCCTCTCTTTCAAGCTTTTTTCGCGCAATTATGTTGTTTTTTTTATTATTCTTATCTTATTAGTCCAACAACTTCCGACCTTATTGTTACCTTGACATTAGTAATCATGTTGTTTAAATGTCAGATACATCTACATATATCAAGATGAAAATATTTATATTACATACATAGGTAAAATTGTAGTTGATCTTACATTACACTAGGTTACCAACAAGACAATTGAGTCAACACATACACATTCTCAACTTAAATGGTCAACCACTTGCTTTGTCGCTGAATTAAACGTAATTCATTATAGCTCAATAAACCCTCTACTGCCATTATTAACTTATACTCAACAGCCACACATCTACCTACACTCACTCACTCAATCACTCACTCACTCATTCGTATTCATATCACGTACCTAAGCCGCACTCATACAACTCTTATTTTCGAAATCACACTCACCCATTCACTCACGGAATACATGTACTGTGTTTAACCATACATGTGTTCTTTGTATTATATTGGATTTGTTTTAGTCTATTATAATTCAAATTTGAATGGTCATTTACAGATGTTGTTTTACATTTGTTTTATATCTTGTATATACTACGTTGTACATGTAAATGGATGAGACAGAAATAAAATAATACATATATATAGTTTTAATAATTAGGAATAAAAGGAGTGCGTGACAACCGTTTCGGAGGCATTTGCAACCATTTGTGACAAACATTCAGTTGGTGATATCTCGAATTTGATACTACTGTAGTAATACAGAACGAAGGGAAATAATACCTGGATTGGGTATAAACCATTCAACGTACCATTTTACAATAATGAACAAGATGAAACCACTACATTTATAAACGCAGCGAAAATTGAAGAAGGCAAACAGATTCGAAACACAATTATATGGGTTACCATTAATTCATGCTTTAACAGCAATAAAAATGTTCAACATTCAGATTTTACAATCAAGACTATCCATGGAAAAAAATCGCGCATATAATAACTGTTATGAACACGGATCTTGTTGGCGTCGCCCTTGAGGGCGGCGACTAGTATGTAATGCATTTTTTTTTCGCTTATGGGAGGAGAAGTTTTATTACGGATCAATGTATATATTTTTGTTTTAAGAATATCTTGCATAGTGGTGATTTTTTGTGTAAATTAGTGTTAATTAGTACTGCATTTGTGCCTATTACATTTATTACAACATTTATTGCCAATAATGAAAAGCTAATTGTTTTAATTAATAACTGATCCACAACTGATCACAGGGGAAAGATCACAGGGACTGGGCAAATACGCGAAACGTTCTGGTTTGGTATAAAAACAAATGATGTTTTGTATAAAAACAAAACATAAACAAAATATATTTATTTTATGGTTTTTCTAATTTGCTAATTTAGTGGAGAATCAATGTAGTACGATATTTGATGACCTATCGCGCAAGCAAGATTATTGGAAGGCGTAGTGGTACGAAAACGTACAATGTATAAGTTTATTAATAGACATATAATAACGATCGCTATACACAACTTCACCAAATAGCAGTACATAAGTGAATGTCAGCCGGAATTGCTCATTTGGGGAGCGTTAGACTGAAGTTGTTTACGCAACAGTCATCTGAAGGCCCCCCGGTTCAATCCCGGGTTCCGGCACGAACGGAACAGTTCGGCTGCTTACAATTTTTTCAGTCAGGTTAATAAATATAATAAAGCTTTATTTTATGTTAACATTTTAAAATCCATTTTACTACAATTGGACATTTTTATTAAAAATAATGGATGCAACGTGGTGAAAACGTTAATTAAAATTTCTTACATCACTTAAATATCTTATAAAAAATACACGTGTTTTCATATTAACAAATAAATGCAAACAACACATCTATTATCCATGTATTTTTATGGTTGTCTATCATAGGCCTATCCCTACCACATATAGAGCGCGAAGCGCGACACGTATTATTGATTGTAACAATGAGTTGCGATAAAGGAAGCAGCCGCAATTTTTTCAGTCAGGTTAATAAATATAATAAACTTTATTTTATGTAGACATTTAAAAATCCATTTTACTACAATTGGACCTTTTTATTAAAATTAATGGATGCAACGTGGTGACAACGTTAATTAAAATTTCTTACATCACTTAAATATCTTATAAAAAATACACGTGTTTTTATATTAACAAATAAATGCAAACAACACATCTTTTATCCATGTATTTTTATGGTTGTCTTTCATAGGCCTATTCCTACCACATATAGAGCGCGAAGCGCGACACGTATTATTGATTGTAACAATGAGTTGCGATAAAGGAAGCAGCCGTTTATCAAGGAGGAGCAACCCGTGTCCCTAGAGTCAAGCACTCCTCGGAGTTTTTTTAAGAGCCACATATAGAGCGCGAAGCGCGACACGTATTACTATCCAGGTGGTATGGGCCCTTAAGCATTATCCGACCTTTACGTCCATAGTTATCTTCCTTAGAATTTGAGAAATTTTGAGATCCTTGTTCGAAGTCCAAAATTTTCATCCGATTGTTCCCAAACTTTCACAGGTTTTTTTTATCAATGAGGACCCAACCCAAACTCTATATGAGCAATATCGGACCATAAGTTCAGAATTATGTCTCTTTGAATTTAAAAAATAAAAGTGAAAAACTGCTTGGTTAGGTGATTATGTCAACATTTTTCATCAGATTCTTTCCAAACTTACAGTGTCTTCATATCAATGAGCATTTTTACCTCATTTAAAATGATAAACATCGGGACAATAAGTCCAGAATTTTTTTCTATTAAATTTGACAAAATAAACAATTTCGACTTGTTTAAAAGATTTCACAACTTTCGTCTGAATCTATCCAAACTTGTTACGTGTTTTTATATCAGTATTACTCGAACCCTATTGAAAATGATGAATATCGGAGCAATAAATCTATTTTGATCTTTTACTGAATTTCAAAGTATTGTAAAATGCAGCTTCTTTATACAATTTACAGTTTTCATTCTTTTTTTTCCCAAACTTTTACAGTGTTTTCATATCCATGAGTACTCAACCCCTATCGTAAATGAGCAACGTTAGAATAAGTTCAGAATCATCTCTCCTTAAAGTTGAGTAAAATATGAAATTACGCTTACAAGATGAAGCAGATTTTTTAAAACCTACACAGTTCTGTTCCATTAATGAAAACTGCACACGGATACCAGTAAAAAAAGGAAACCAATGTAAATAAAATGAACTATGAAATATTAGGGAGTTACAACACAAAATCATAGATAATGGTTATTTGGGGGTCATAACACAACATCATAAATAATGGTTATTTGGGGGTTATAACACAAAATCATAGATAATGGTTATACCAGTATCTTTTTCTATTTTGTTTAAAATAATCAGCCAATATATTAATATTTACAGTAGAAAAAAAACTGTTCCATGTAACTTCATTGAGTGCCTTTTACACTGAAATTCCCGACGCTTTGCATCAATACTTATCTTGTTAATTTATTGTATCCAATTAAAAATGTCAAACATGTCCGTTTCTTAATATGTTTAATTTGACAACAAAATATACCCCAGGCCCATTTAAAAAAAGTGTTAAAATGTTAACAACACAGTATTGTCTACTGTTTGTGAGTAACCTTTGTTTGGCCAAGAATTAAATTATCAAAATTGACACTCTAAATATTGTATGACCCTAAGTGATAGAATTTTGAAATATTTCTAATTTTGTTAACCCAATATTGACAATAAGGGTAATCGGTAATCTGAAAGAATTTCTTAATGTTGGACTGATGTGCCCAACGCATCATAAAGTATAATTAAATGTTGTTGTTGCGTTTCAGATTCATCAGCAATACCGTCGTCAATTTTATCCGTCGTCATTGTTGTCTGCATAATGATAATGATAATGATGGTGATAATGCTGATGATTATGATGATGATATTTGAGATGATTACGATGATGATGATGATGATGATGATGATGATGATGTTGTTGTTGTTGTTGATGATGATGATGATGATGATGATGATGATGATGATGATGATGATGATGATGATGATGATGATGATGATGATGATGATTTTTACAAATACAGTTCGAGTACAATTTTAGAAATTAAAATGTTCACACTTATAATTGTTATGCACTAATTAGGATCTGCCTCTTTGAAAATGTTGTTTTTGTACTACTCTGCAGCGTAGTTAAAGGAAAGTATGGTTCCCTCATAAAATAGTCCCCGAGAGTCCAATTTAAAAAGTCTTATCATAATATACCATAATTTGTCGTCTTAAACTTAGTAATAGTTTATTATATTTAAGGATGTTTGCATCTCTGATCAGAGGTTTAAAAGGCATTACTTACACAGCTTTCCAACTATTTAGACGTGCATATAATGTACGGTTGTTCCGGTTCGTTGATCTGCGGTATGATCATTTTCTTGTGTTTTTGTGTACATGCTTGAATAAACTTATCTATTAACAAAGCGCTAATCGGGGAGCATCCTTCAGTTCTATAGTTTATATAATGATATTGGCTTTTAGCCACTCGTAGTTAAAAGTATTGTAGAAGGGATTAGGTTTTCTCTTACTTGCATTTCATTTTATTTCTTCCTTTTTTTAAGAACTTAGGAAAAAAGGAACAAAGGCAATTGTCATTCAATGATCGGTGTGTCAGCTAATTAAACGTTTTGATTGACATTTAATGCACCAAACAATCTTCGGAGATTGTTTAGTAATTTTATGATTGCGTCTGTTAACAGGTTCGTCTATTACTGACGTCATGGACTAAATCTTTCAGATCCTTGAGCAGTTTTGCTTATTACCATTCCAACTAAATTCAATATCCTCATCACACTTTTATATTAACATGGTGGATTTGTTTACTTAATTTATGCAGACGATTTTATTTTTAACTTTTGTTAAATGCTGTATAAGCAGTGCACGTATTCGAGATAATATTTTCTTTAAAGTGATATTATGAGCATTTTTCACTGTTAAATTTAGCTGAAAAGAATTAACAGGTCAAAAGAGTTAGTTAAAATGTGGTAACTGACCAATTATCTGCAACTCATCTTGCTACAAGTTGTTTATAAAAATATATATTCCCTATATTACATTCGATATTTTACATGACAGGTGAGTCCCCTAAGCCGAAATGATCCGTAAAACAAAATAGTGTCACTGTGTCGTATGAACGAATCTGCACTAAAACGAAATTAAGATACACATCGTAAATCGATTCATTTCTGTCGTCAGTTGTCAAAACAAAAGTACGGTTGATATTCAAATGCATTATTTTTCTCTTTCCGATATATTGTTATAGTATATTGATGCTTAATTAACATATATAAGTGTATTTGAAGCGAAAACACCAAAAATAAACAACTGTTGCGATAGACACCTATAAACTGTTAGATGCCTATAATATCACTTTAATATATTTCAAAGTGAGCAAGTGTCAAACATATCTGTAAGAAAACCATGCTGTACAAATGGAATTTCATGCCTGATTATTACTAAATTTATTGAAACTTATAGCTGAGAATGCTGTTATCGTCTTTTTAAAATAATACCATCAATAAGGAGTCATGTTCTTCGGATCGCATAAGGACGTTTTGAAAAGTTCCTGTATACTAAGAAATTAATGTGCACTGAATAACCTGTTTGAGAAATGTGATTCGTTCTTCTTTACACAGATATTTTTTGACAACTGGTCTATTGTTAATGAGAATTTTTTACTTGAAATAAGTGATGCATTGAGTAGATACGCAACTAAACAATACCATCAATGTGAGTCTGTACTTGAAATACTTTTATTCAAAGACAATCCGTTTCTGCCTAAGAGTTTGTTTTAGAAGATTCAGTGATTACACTTCTCTTGAATTATTGTAATACACTTTTGAAAACTTCGAAAAAATCCCCACAAGATTCTAAAAAGTTCTTATGATTGACCTGGACTTTTGAAATAATATATTTATACAGTCATATGCTATCAAACGTAAATTATCTAAATGCAACTGTTTCTTTTAATGGTATTAACTTAGCAGTTTGATATTTTATCATACTTAAACGTTACAAAATCTTCATCAGTATTTTTTTGAGTCCCAAACCCTTAAGCTCACCTAATCACAAAGCGCTCATTAAAAGGGAATTTCGTTGCCTGTCTGTCTGAACATGCTCTTGTGCTTCCGTTTTTCTTCTCTCGCTACCTCTGCTCATGTACTGGTTGACAGTGTTGTTTTTTTAAATTAAATTCTACGCCATTAACTTTGGATGACCCTCTTTAAGTTTTAAAATCGTTACGGGCCATTGTATATTCATGTCACCGGAACGAATTATTGTTCTAAGTACTGAAAACTTTAAACACTTTTTCTCAGAAACAAAAAGGCCACGGATGACATAGTTGGTGTGTTTTATCGCTTGGTGGTTCTCTATTGAGTTTTACATGTCCCTAGCGTCAAAACAAGCTAAGATCCAAGGGTCAAATGATTCATATACGTGTAGACTACTACATTATAGGCATTTTTCACTGTTGAATAAAATTGTGTCATTGTGTCGTATGAACAAATCTGCACGTAAACTACATTTGGACTCAAATCGTACATCAAATCATTTCTGTCTTCAGTTGTCAAAACACCTATATACTGTTTGATTCCAATAATGTTGCTTTAATGGAATTACCATTTTTATTCATTTGCTTCTTAATATTAAATCACCTAAACTTGTTTTATTAGTAGCACAGCCCCATTAATATTTTTATTTAGTACTGCCCTTGGAATTTGTTCACGTCATTATGTCATTATGGATTTTTGTGACGTCATACGACCGACTTTCCCAGTTGTAATCTACATGCATAGGTCATTGGGTTTATAACGTTTCATTTTATTTATATTTTCTCTTTGATAGGCGTTTCTTGTTTGATTTAATTATTTTTAATTTGTTTAGCAGTAACATAAACAACCAAGCTATGTAATATGGAATTTTTACACCCATTATTGCTGCTTCTTCCTGTATTTGCGCGATGATTATCTGAGATATTAACTCTATGATTCTATATTCTCAAATCTTTTCTATAAAGAAGGAATGTAATTGACAATTGTTAATAGTTTTATTTGATCGTTCGTCAAAAAGTTGTAATTCTGTTACTCTTGTATCTTCAATGCAATTGAGTAATTAAATAGTAATTAAATTGAATGCGTTTTAATTCCCTTTTATTATTGTTTAATTTGAGTTACAATGCTATGACGTTAAATTTTATTTACACTAAAATGTATTATGAATATTGCTGGGCCAAGTGTGAGGTTGAGCGCTCTATAACCAGGTTTAAACCCTCAATGCTTTGCATTGACCGTTCCAAGGCGGTGACCCCAGCTTTATTGATATTTTGTGTTTATGTTGGTTTGTATTGTGCTGTATTGTGCTGTTTTGTACTGTTTTGGCAATCGGTCACTTGCCTTAAATAAAGGACCAACTAATTGTTTTTAATGAAAATTCAATACTGCTCCAGCAGCTGGCGTTTTACTTCTTTATATTGTATAGTAGATCCGGAAAAATAACCTATAAAACAGTAAGTGTAAATAGTTTACTTGTTGATGTTAAACATTGTATTGTGGTAATAATTTGCTCCTCCCAAGTTTTCTTGCTGTCCTAGTATGTTTTTAGAGTAAAACAATTGTATAGGTTTTTTACTTGACATGTAACATTTAATCGTGGTCTTTGATATTTGGTTTGTTGTTAATGTTTGTATTTGCATGACGACGAGGCACAATCTGTCTGCCTGTTTGTCTGTCTGTCTGTGTATGCGTCTGTCGGTCTGTCTGTCTGTTTGTTCAATTTGTTCAATTTGCACAATTTGTTCAATATTCAATTGTATGTAGCGGAAACTTAAGTTAGTGATTTATAAACGTGTCTGTTGAGCCCGTTCGTGGATATCTCAATATAAATGTCACAATAGCTGAGTGTTTGTTACTGCTGAAGTCTGTCTAATATTTAACAAAAGTAATCTTAAGCGCCAAATTTTGAATTAAAGGTTAAACGAAAGGAAACATCGGATAGCGTGTTATATCATCTACTTCATGGATTTCTAACAGTACTGTTACTTTATCACAAATATTCACCAAATATGAAAATGCCGTGAATGAAATGTGCACCATATAGAGTGGACATGAAGCATGTACGACTCATGTCCATAGGTCGAAGGTCAATGTCGCACTTAGAGATCTTATATAAAGCGTATCTAGGTCAAACTGAAGGTTGATAAATATGTCAGCATTTGTTAATGGTATGTATTGAAATGTTGACCACGGCCATTTAATTCCTTCCCGACTGAAGCACGCATTCTTTTTTACGCTATGCCATTGCTTCCACAGAAGTGTGTACATATTTGTTAAAATTTTGTTAAGAAAAATTCTACCCTTCAGCGATTAAATTTAAACTTCACATGTGACATCACTATGACGTGTCAATGGGCAAGACACTTTTTTCATGTACATGTATATACAAGTTATACACAATGCTTGAGTTACTTGCCTTTGATAATTGCTTACAAAGCATAGTTCATACAATGTTCTTAGTCTGTGGATCGAACTTTAACAGCTAGTCTCAACCGTGTTACTTGAAATTTCAAATAGTTCCTTCCTCATCATAATGTGCGAAATATATTAACTCAGCCGAAGTAATCAAGACAAGAACGTCAAGATAATGGCTTACTTCTATTGTTAACAGTGAGAACGGTTTTATTGTGGAAACATTGTTGATATGCATGGCCAGTTGTTTGCTTAACATACGACAAAAGGAAGGTAAGAAGCTACCAAAGGGTCAGTTTTAGAATTTTCACTTCTGACACCGTTTAAGTTTGCAAAACAAATCATGATATAACGTTAAAAGTGGAAGAGAGTTTGAACCCCAAATTGTAACAACGTTTAGACGTAAAATAACTATGCTACACACTGAAGGGCAATAATTGTTAGAAATTACTTAAATATGAACATCCATTCGCTAATCATAAGTATTTATTGATGATTTGGCGTATGAGTTTGTCTGCAACATAACGAGCCTTATGTTGCGGCTTTTTCTAAAGGCATCAAAATTATGGAAACTTAAGTAATATAAAAAACACAAATTTTGGATATCCTCTCCGACAATTGTTTGAAACGAATATGCAACAATGTAACTGAATAAGTCTTTGAACACACTTCACATCTACGTGTACGATTTATATAATGCATACTTGTCCATAGAGATAATTGTATGCGCAAACGACAACAATTACATGTTCCCGATACTTCAACATGTATTGTTTATGCCGAGATTTTTCTTAAAGATAGTATATCATAAATTCACATAACTACAAATAATTCGAAATTTAGTCTGGAATAAATTAGTAAAACCAGAACAGAACAAGTCTTTATAATCTGTCTTTTGTCATAAAATACGATTAAAATACATGTATTTTGACTTCATGTTAGCAAACACCCATTACCTAATTAAACCTTTTCAGTAAACATCGAAAAATAGTAAAAGAAAAACAACTTAAGATTCGTTTGTGGGGACGGTAATTTGGATTTACACCAGCTTCTGAAATGATTCACACTATCATTTAGGTTTTGAGACGTTTATTCAAGATCAAGAAAGTCAAAAGCCAATGTATCCAAAGTAAGCGTACAGTGTTTACAAAGTTAATAGATATGGTTGTACAAAGTAATAATACGTTTAATTGCAAAAATACATACATCTACAATTTTGTATTTATTTTCCAAACAGCGTACGTGCGTGCGTATTTGTGTATGCTCAGCTACGACCCTGTTCTTGTTTAAATTTCGGTAAAAATATTCAAACAGCATACTGGTATAACACATGACCAGTGACTAATACATGTATCATTACAGTTTCCAATTCTCGTTGCTGAGACGTCAATCAGTGTTCGTCGCTCCGTGTTAATTTTGTTTGCATTTCCTGATAATTAGACCACGTGCAGAAATATTGATCACGTCAATCATCGGATGGACGTTAAATGTTTCATTACGATGTTGCTGCATCCGTCATATTTTCGTTTGTACTCGTTATATTTCGGTTGTATTCGTGACAATTCCGTTAAGTGTTTTAATGTCAATGATTGGGTCGTTGCAATCGTCATATTTCGATTATACTCGTTATATTTCCGTATGATATTTTGGTATATGGGATGCGTGAAATCAAGCCAAGGACATTTCGGAATATTTTGGGTTAGAAAACAAGTAATACTTATTATTACAAAATTTTGAAATGTGTACTACTTGCATTGAATTTATTGATGATATTATTTTAGTTCAATTACTAAAAAGAGTTCAAACGTATACAGCAATTTGTCTTGTTAATTTATCGAGAAACCTGTGTTGTGAATTGCAAATTGCGACTCAGTTCTATTGAACCACGTAACATGGTCCTTGAAAGGTAGGTAAGACAGTTGCCAATTTGAGTCAGTGTCTATATTTGGTTGAGCCCCTCTCCCTTCCTCGTGCGTACTGTGTACATTTAAAACAATTAACGTTTGGGGTGTTTTTGCTGTCTATATTGACAGTTTACATGTTTTAAGTTTGAAATAAAACCCTCTCACCATTTCTGAAAAACTAGCTCACCGAAAAACTGTTAACTTTCAATATTTTCCATGTGTCAATTTATATGTGTAATATGGGCTGTAATTTCGCAATTTCATAGTGTGACGTAATAGAAGAACTTATACTGCATTGCCATATGAGCTAGCTTTTATAGCGACGCGGTAGAGTGTTTTCCTCGGAACCGGGAGGGCTCGGGTTCAATCCCCATTGTGGTCGGGGATTGTGTTAACAGGATTACAGAAATATTTCAAACTAGAGTTGCGAAACTTAGCCTAAGGGATCATTTCAATATGGAGAATACATTAGCTCGAATGAAGTCTCTTAAGCCACCCCTGAGCAACTCTCTCACCGAAAAAAATAAACCTAGCACGGACGCCGATGCCGGGCAGAGTAGAATAATTTGCATTTTCTTTGAACGGTCGAGCTAAAAAGCGTACATGCATGATTGGTCTTTGTCGAATTTATAATTGGCATTAAATACATTTTTGAAAATCACAATTAAAAGCCGTGTGTCTAAATCTTAAATGGCGAAATAGCTGTACTAACCATAGTTTTATGGAATAAAAGCTTTTACACATTTACACATTTTAGCTTCAACCAGGTGTTGTTAACATGCACACGGGACAGTGGATACATTTTACAACATCTTCTATATCGAAACAGTTGGTGATAGCGGGTATTTTTAAACAGCACCAAAGGTTTCTTATTAAAAATTATTAAGTGGTAGGATTAAGAGAAAGCTTATGTAGGACGAAGGCCATTGAAGGTTTAGGAAATCTGGTAAAATACTTTTTGTACTGTAACCAGGTGTATGCATATCCAAACCAAATCAAACACATGGCAGGTTAACTGCTTAAAACAATTTTACAAAGTGTCATGAAAGAATGTTCAGTGCCGTTATTCATTAATGTTATCTTCCTGGCAGTTAATAAGTAAAATAATTAATTTGTGTTTGACTCAATCATTATTAAATCATACCATCTGAAGACAATACATAGATCAAGGCATGAGAAATATCAAAATATTTCTGAAAATTTACAGATTGAACATCTTTTAGCAAATAAGTTATACACACTTGACAAAACTGTTTAAAAATTAAATATGATACCGTGTTTATCTTCGTTATGTCCCTGTTAATACCAATTGTATGGTATGGGCAAAGGATAAAACAAGTAATAAAACTACAGAACATTTTCAGGACAGAAATTCTTGTTAATATCCAGTAGTCGTTTATTTAAGGCAAAACATTATCTCCATTTGTGCTCAAATAACATCGTTTCGTATCATTTACATTACATGTACCAGGGACCTATACAAACAAAGGGATGAGACACTCACTGAACCGAAGAACAAGCTAACGCGTTGTTACGCAAAAGGGAAACGAGACTTGCGACCCAACGAGACTTCGCGCGACAAGGCAAATTTTCACAGCCGCCATTTTGACAAAGCGAGACCGTGACAAAGCAATCGAGACAGAATAAGATTACAAATTAACAAAGTGTTGCCAACACAGAAGTATTCATTACAAAGGTTTGTTGAGTTTGATACATCTTATTGTTTCATTTGTTTTCGACTATGCTTTGTATTAACTTATAAAACAACGGTGGGTATTTTCACCAAATCATGCGTATCATTGTTTACACTTCCATAATCCGATAAACGTGTGTTGTGGCTTTTTTCAAAAGGCTTGGTCAAATAAAGCTCTATACTATTCATGTTGGTATTCTTACAAACGTTACAATTCAACGCATTGTGTGATGCTAATTTTATTTGTATTATTAGCAAATTCATGATTTTGAATGAGCACAAAAGCAATACAATTTTAGTCATTTTTTTGTTTTTTACCACTTTCAGTTTCATCAACATATGCCGTGGCTCTTTTTGAAAGGCTCGTTCATTACTGGCCCTATATATATCATGTTGGTATCTTTACAAACGTTACATTTCAATGCATTGTGTGGTGCAAATTTAATTTGCATTATTTGCAAAGGTATAATTTTGTATTAGCTCAAAGGTTATACAATTTTAGTCATTTATTTTATTTGTAATCACTATCAGTTTGATCAACATATGTCGTGGCTCTTTTCGAAAGGCTCAGTCAATACTAGCCCTATATTAATCTTATGGGTATCTTTACAAACATAACATTTCAACGCATTGTGTGATGCTAATTATTTTTGTATTATTTGCAAATTCATGATTGTGAATGAGCACAAAAGCAATACAATTTTAGTATTTTTTTTATTGTTTTATTACTATCAGTTTCATCAACATATGTCGTGGCTCTTTTTGAAAGGCTCAGTCAATACTAGCCCTATATATATCATGTTGGTATCTTTACAAACGTTGCATTTCAATGCAACGTGTGGTACAAATTTAATTTGCATTATTTGCAAAGGCATACTTTTGTATTAGCTCAAAGATTATACAATTTTAGTCATTTTTTTATTTTGTAATCACTATCAGTTTGATCAACATATGTCGTGGCTCTTTTCGAAAGGCTCAGTCAATACTAGCCCTATATTAATCTTATGGGTATCTTTACAAACATTACATTTCAACGCATTGTGTGATGCTAATTTTATTTGTATTATTTGCAAATTCATGATTTTGAATGAGCACAAAAGCAATACAATTTAGTCATTTTTTTACAATTTCAGTTTGATCAACATATGTCGTGGCTCTTTTCTAAAGGCTCAGTCAATGCAAGCCCTATAGTAATAATGTTTGTATCTTTACAAACGTTTCATTTCAATGCATTGTGTGGTGCAAATTTAATTTGCATTATTTGCAAAATCATAATTTTGTATTAGCTCAAAGATTATACAAATTTAGTCATTTTTTTATTTTGTAATCACTATCAATTTAATCAAATATGTCGCAGCATTTTAAGAAAGGCTCAGTCAATTCTAACCTATAATAATCATGATGGTATCTTTACAAACGTTGCATTTCAATCTATTGTGTGGTGCAAATTTCATTTGCATTATTTGAAAAATCATAATTTTGTATCAGCTCAAAAACAATACAATTTTAGTCTTTTTTTATTTTATAACCACTATTAATTTGATCAACATATGTCGCAGCATTTTTGGAAAGGTTCAGTCAATACTAGCCCTTTATTAATCTTGTTGGTTTAAATTCATATTGTTTTATATTTTCAGTGTGCTGAAAAGAAGCAAAAGTGGGCCTCTTGCTCTTTAGACGGAAAGTTTGACCCCGCATAGGAAAATGTCATGACGCCAGCGCAACTTGGGCGTACAAACCCAGGTCATTTCCACATTAAGAACTTTTAATGGTTGAAAGACATTGTGGACTTTAAATAGTGCTGACATACATGTGTGTTCACAGCTATGCTAAGGATACTGATACTGTCTGATTCAACTGGGAAATTGGATTCCTTTCTTTTCCTGAGACGTACCTTGACCATCCCAGCACTAAGATGATGTTACTATATTCATGTCTACTATATAAAGCAGTGGCGACAACAAACTTCACAAACCTTCAGACTTGCCGAAGACAAAAGAAAATTCAGTATGAATAAGTTTTAAATATTCAATTGATTAAATTAATTTGTTGCATTTTTTCATAAATGAACACATTCCAGCAGTGAATATCTCTGCTTAACTCAAAAGTGACTGTTAGATCTTTGAGTATGTTAACCAAAAATGTGTTCCCAAAACTCATTATAAATCTAAAATTTTCAAACTTGTTTAAACAAGATAATTTGGTATTTAATTTTAGTAAGCTTTTTGTATTGCTGTAGGCTTCGAATAAATCTTCTGCAAAACCATGTCAGGAGGAATCTCAATCTTTTGTTGTTGAAATAATAAATAGAAAATTGTTAGTATTATTACCAAATTTTTGTTGTTCTATTTCACATTGCAAATGGTTACTTGTGCAAAATCTTTTACAAACATGTGATTTTTTTTTACATGCTATTGAGTTTTTAAAATATTTTCTTTAACTGAATGCTCATTACACTTAGTAACATGAATGTATTGTTACACATACTCCTAAACTTAAATAATACCAAGATTACCTATCATGCATGAACTAATGTGTATGTTTCAGTGAATAACTGATTTATACTGAGAAATAAAACATAAACGACTTTAATGAATTGCCTTGCCTTCAAATTCAGTTGATTTTTGTTCAATACTTGAACACAAAATCACGAAAAGACTTTAAGTACTTCTATGGATATTATGTTTAAAAGGAGTCCAACAGAATAATATAATATAATGGCATGCGAACCTTCATTGTCTCGGATGATAAAGAACAATTATACATTTTAAATTGTAAGCAAATGGCAGGCGTTAGTAATGTTGATATTTTTCACACAGCAGATTAACATTTTTAATTAATTAAAAGACCGGTCTTTGCTACATGCACATATGTGCGATATACAATGGCAATTGAAACCCTGTGAAACAAATGGTATTGTTACTCGTCAACGCATCCGGTAATTGGGTTCCGTGTAGCATACTGCGTGTTAATATTACTAATTATTTATTTACAAGACAAACAAGGCAAAATTGAACGAATATATATTTGTTTATTAAACAACGAAAGTCGAATATTGCGAAACAACTATCACCATCAATGAGCGAAATCGCTCGCAATCGAATGGATCTGCTTTCCTTCAGCTACATGAAGGTCATTCTGGCTGCACAGGTTCTTAGCGACTCTGTTGGTGAATATTAAAATGGAATGCGAAACTTTGCGGCGTCGGAGGTTAAAAGAACAGTTATACATTTTGAGTTGTTTGCATTTAACATGTCTTGATTATGTTGCTATTTCATACAAAACATGGTAACATTTTAATTCTATTAAAAGACCGGTCTTTTGTACATGCACATACGTGCGATAAACAACGGTAATTTAACCCTGGCGAAACAACCGGCAATTAATATTCATCAAAGGGTCCGATAATTGGGTCCCCGTTCGACATACTGCGTAATAATTAGACTAAATAATGATTGATTTTGAGATCAACAACGCAACAATTGAACGAATAGGTTCTTGTTTATTTAACATAATATAATTTGAATCCGAAAAAACGTAACCCGCTCAATAAGCGAAATCCCTCGCAATCGATATCGTGTAGCCGCATTATCGCTACACAGGGACCATACTGCGACATATTTGATTAAATTGATAGTGATTACAAAATAAAAAATGACTAAATTGTATAATCTTTGAGCTAATACAAATTATGATTTTGCAAATAATGCAAATTAAATTTGCACCACACAATGCATTGAAATATAACGTTTGTAAAGATACAAACATGATAACTATAGGGCTGGTATTGACTGAGCCTTTAGAAAAGAGCCACGACATATGTTGATCAAACTGAAATTGTAAAAAAAATAAAAAAATGACTAAAATTGTATTGCTTTTGTGCTCATTCAAAATCATAATATTTAAAAGATCGATTTTGACGTTTTGATGACGTTTTTTGCGAGGTTATCCATATGTAAACACTCGCAAAGCACATGAATACAACTTTGAACGCATAGTGCCTTCTTAAATTGAATATTGTCTTTGGCAATTATAATTTTTATTTACTTCCAGCATTCTCCAAATGGCAGAAGGAGGCATCGGCGATACAGAGCCAGAGACTGGAAACGTTCCCAGACACAGGAGCCTGTACAGTCGTTACGCTCGGGTAAGTCAGGTCTTGAAGCGTTCCCAGACACTGCAGCCTGTAAAATCTTCACCCTCAGTAAAGTCAGAGACTGAGAATGTTCTCGGAAACATCAGTCTGTACGGTCGTCACTCTCATTTTAGTCAGAGAAAGCGTTCCCAAACACAGTATCCTGTAAAGCCATCACTCGGGTAATGCTAAGATTAAAAAGTGAATTTTCATGTGACGTCACACATCCTGGTACTTTTTACACCGCCGCCATTTTGTTTGGCAAACAAACCCACTTACGCTTGACCTACTACGGATGACGAATTCATCTATTTTTAGTAAAATATGGGTGTGTCATGTTGGGTTAAAGGTTGCTGCAATCGAGCAGATAATTCAGTACGACGAGGTTTCTATTCAATTCCAA
This sequence comes from Dreissena polymorpha, assembly GCF_020536995.1. Taxonomy (NCBI): domain Eukaryota; kingdom Metazoa; phylum Mollusca; class Bivalvia; order Myida; family Dreissenidae; genus Dreissena; species Dreissena polymorpha. The sequence continues at coordinate 48,716,775 of NC_068368.1, read as the reverse complement.
CTGTCAGAGAAAGTGAAGGCGATTTCACGAAAACTTTGAGCGCATATCGGCGCCGACTGTGGCTTGCAAATATCAACTGGAAAGATGCGCCGACAAAATACTTGAAAATCTGCTCCGATCACTTCATAAACGGTAATTGAAATGGATATATTGATGTTCTATTTTAAAAGTTAAAGCCTGAGCTTTCTATTTATAGATATGTTTGGCTGTTATTGTAATTGTTAGGCTGGCTCAGGCCTCATGCAGCGGTAAAGTGCAGTCAATGCATATTTCTTTGCATAGATCTGACTCTGAACAAGTGTACATTTTTTCTATGACAATGCACTCAGAATATTAACATCTCGAATGCTTATTTGATATATAGTTTAATTTTAATGACATTCTGATTTTCAGGCAAACCATCTAGTATGTATGAAAGATCCAATCCTGATTGGGCCCCAACACTTCTTCTTGGAGAAACCTTGACACCAAGTAAATCTTTGAAGAAAGAGAAGAAGATAGAAACTAACAAAAAAAGGTACTCTATACATGTATGATAAATGTGGTTTGATCTGAAAATGCATGAAAAATGATCCCTTTAAGTACATGTTATTATTAGTATGCTGTTTAATTTCAGATACCAGAGGAAGTTTGATAGGGATGAGGTTCGAGAGAAGCACCATGTGGCCAGAGCATTTATTGTATTCACAGCGGTGCCGCTTGCCTCTGACAGTCATGAAGCATTCACAGCCTTGCCGCTTGCCTCTGAGAGTCCTTCCAAGCCCCCCAATATCTCTGTCGAAAGTAAACTTCCGGAGAGCCCATCTACTCCACGAGTAACACAGAGTCAGGTAGATAGTGAAATACAAAGACTGATCTCTGAGAACATGCAGCTGAAAGCTGAATTGCAAGCACATCAGCTGTCAAAGGATAGTTTTGAACATGACAATGAAAAGGTTAAATACTATACAGGTCTGCCAAACTTCCGCGTCCTTATGATAGTGCTTAACATAGTAACTCCATTCATCTGTACAAAAAATATAGGCTTGGGGATATTTGAAAGACTATTAATGACATTGATGCGCCTTAAGCTCAATATGCCGGTGCAAGACTTAGCTTATAGGTTTGGTGTCTCCACGTCAACAGTGTCTAGGATTTTTCTAGTCATGATACACATTCTATACATCTGACTGAAACACTTGATTTACTGGCCAGAGAGAGAGGAGTTACAGAAGACAATGCCAATGGAATTCAGAACACACTTCTCCAAAAAAACTGCTGTCATAATTGACTGTTTTGAAATATTCATTCAAAGACCCAAAGGACTTATGGCAAGAGCTCAGACCTGGAGCAATTACAAACATAACAATACTGTTAAATTCTTGATTGGAATAACACCCCAAGGATCTATTTCATTTCTTTCTTCAGGGTGGGACGGCAGGGCCTCTGACAAGTGTATAACAGAAGGTTGTGGTATTTTAGGCAAGCTTCTGCCAGGTGATTTAGTTTTAGCAGATCGTGGTTTTGACATTGCAGACAGTGTCGGTGTTCATTGTGCGGAAATAAATATACCAGCATTTATGCGTGGTAAAGCCCAGTTGTCAGCCATAGATGTTGAAACAACTCGAAAAATAGCGCATGTGAGAATCCATGTTGAAAGAGTCATAGGTCTTGTCCGCAACAAATATACCATCTTGCAAGATAAACTTCCCATAGACTATTTCATGAACGAAAAAGGAAGTGTTCCCGCAATTGATAAAATAGCTACCGTTTGTTGTGCGTTAACCAACATGAATGAATCTGTAGTTGGGTTCAATTAATAAGTTTTTTGTGAAGTAACTGTCAAAACAACATGAAAGTGACATCTAAAGGATCATATGAAATGTATGTGCTACCTGATATATATTACTGTCTAGGTATCATAAGAATAAGTATAAAGTGACAGAAGATTATGCTTCATCTTTTTATTGCATTTCAATTTTAACGTGTGTATATTGTATAACTTTGAATGAATGCAAAAATAATTTTAAAAATAACACCATCTTGAAATGCCAGGCTTGGTTATGCGGAGACCTGAATCAGTTTTTAATACATACTAGTGGTAACATGAGAATGATTATGTATTGTACATTTATTTATTTCTGTCACTAAATAAAATATATAAACATATTTTTTCTTGTGGAGTGCTTGAGACATTTAAGAACTTTATGAGTCGGATCACAGGAAAATGGACCTTAAGGTAATTGTGACCAGTTTGGATCCAGATCAGCCCGTGCTTTGCTTTATTGACTGAATAACAAACAGATTGGATCTGTGATTTTTTTGTTATTGACTGAATGGCGAACAGTTTGGATCCTGCTCAGACTAGTAGCGAAACTAGGCTTTCAAGTGGAGGCAGAAATGGTTCTGAATCCAAATCGGTCACAATCGCCGTACGCAACTAACTTTATATGACTGGACGCATACTTTACAAGTAACATCAACAACATAAAATATTCAAGATTTATTTAACATTCAATATGCAAACCCTAAGCTGTTAGCACTAAGGTAAACACTAGGTAAACAGTAGCACATGCTATGAAAGGAATAATATATTAGACGACAGCAACATCAAATTGATAAGAAGATACTCGCTCTAATTTATTCCGAAAAGGAAAAAAGAATGTTCTTAATTATACATGTATGTAGTATTTGTTTGCGTGCTTCTGTTCATATATGTTGCTTTATTTTTTATAGAATTTCTGGCATCTGTACATGCTATAGCTAAGGATAAATCTTGTTGATAGCATAAATATAAAAAATATTTAAACTAAATTTCTTTTTTTTGCTTGCTTCAGAAAAGATACCTATTTGTTAAAAAACAACAACATGTAATCAATTTGATGTTGCCTTCGCTTTGCAAGAAAAGCACATTTAACTCTTTCAGTGCGGGAACGAATTTTGAAGGCCTTTGCAAACATTTTGGATCCAGATGAGACGCCACAGAACGTGGCGTCTCATCTGGATCCAAACTGTTTGCTATTCTGATAGTATTCTTTGAAAAAAATCGAAGAAAATGCTAATTTTAGAAATTCAGCAGACAACATTTAAGCAGACGACAAATTTCCCAGCATGCAAAGGGTTAAGTAATGAAGAGACAGGCATACATGTGCATATCATGACATACAGTGTCACGGGAAAAGAGACCTTATGGCAAATGCTACCAGTTTTGATCCAGATCAGCCTGCTTCTGAAAACACAGTCTTATCAAAATCCAGACTGTTGGATTACCATCTTTGTTTTACTGACTGAATAGCGAACAGTTTGGATCCTGATCAGACTGCGCTTTCAAGATATCATACCAGTAATTACATGCATAAATAATACATACCAAATATTTGTTATATCACAGTTACCATAAAGTGGGAAGCAACTAAAACTGGTTAAATATCAATGGACATCCTCAACAATAACTTGTATCTGTATCAATCACAGTTAAGTATCACAAGTGGATATTACTTCCACATCTTATGTCTACACGATGGACAGTAATAAGGGGGTTTGGGTTTTCTTTTAATTGAAATGCATTTAAAATGCAGGAAACCATGTGGACAGTTTTCATTTGAACATTTCACAGTACATTCAGTGTTTTTATCTGCAACATCACCACATACACATAATGCTTGAGAAGCCCCGTCGGACTTACTGATGTCCTTGGCACTTTCTACTGAGGAATTCCACATGGATTGGGTACTTAATTTCACCGGGGAAAGGGGCTGAGCAGCTTTGGGATGTTAATTAGCACTTTGCGGACCATTTGGGCACACATCACTGAACAATGTTCCTGTCCGCGGAGTTTGCTTGTGCAGCCTTTCTCTGGAAATCAGACTTCCTGTCAGTTCAGGTAATACAGCACAAGTGAAGAAAGCCTGAGATTTTTCTACAATTTCATCACAAAGTTGAGAATCGGGTTCAATCCTTTGAACAAATATATCCGATTGAGACCATACAACAAAATCGCAATAATCCTTTCCGGATACAAGGAGCTGTGTCTGTACTTGGTACGCGTATTTGTGATTGTCCTTAAGCTTGCCATCACATAGATATGGAATATTATCAAGGCCATGGTCCTTTGCAGTAAAAGGGCACTTTATTTCAACCAGACCTTCACCACAGCAATCACATTTCACAAAACCATCCGGGCTTGCACCAATGTAAGGGTACTCTGAGTTGATACACAGTCCACATCTTGTTATGGTAAAGTTCTCGTGTTCTGCCCTCATTCGTTTTTCATATTCCTTCAGAGCAATGTTTTCCTGTTTAATCCCATAGTCAGTGGCTTTTGATCTGAAGCGCTTGGTACTGCATACAGCCAAGACAGTTTATAAGGCAGGATTCTCGCTGCTTGTTGTACACACAGATTTCATGATGGAAGCGGTTATTCTTCCTAACCGAAAGCGAAACCACTCCTTACATTTGCTCTGGTCTCGAGTGAGCCTTTCGACATTTATTGCCTGCTCTTCCGTCACTGTTAAAGTTTTACTGAGCTCAATACAGTGCGCTCTAAGAGCTTCCGGGGACATATCTAAATACTTGTCATCCCGTAGATCCACAAGGGGCTGACGAAGATTTCCATCTTGAAGAATGTGCGGAATAAATTCATCCTGAAATCCAGACGAGACAGTTAGAACTGAGGAACGTGCGTTTGCGGCATGCAAATCTCGCAACAACTCCCACCTTTCTAGTGCGGTCGGTTCAGGTACATATGGCAATTTCAAATGTTGTCGCTCTTGTTGAGCGTCCTCACCTGAAATACAACAGTGCCCATCAATAAAAAAATGTACAAAGATATTCAATTGTACAATGAAACACATATGTGCTATGTCACGGCCCACATGAGAAAAAGGACTTAAATATAATTGTGACCAGTCTGGATCCGGATAACACATGCTTCCAAAAAAGATTTAAACTTTTTGTTTAACATCTTGAGAATTACTAACTTGAATATCGTACAGTCACGATCCTGATCAGACTGCGCTTTTTGGTGCAGGCTGACCTGGGTCTGAACTGATTGCGATTGCCTACGGTGCCTTTACCAGTGAGGCGGCTCATAATTATTTAGTATATACATATACAAAGTTATGCGCTGGTTTTGGTACAAGGCCAAAGCAGGGGTGTGTCGCTGCAGCCCCCGGAAACACATCACTTTTTAAGAAAGGAAGTTAGGTCCCTTATCAGCTCATTATTATACGGGCAGCTAAAATGCAAGTGTTCCTTACAGACTTTTATTTAAGATAAGCCTTGATAAGGTGTATAACGCCACTCATAATTAGTTTATTTACATACCATTAATAACACTTTCAAGATGCCTTTTCTTGGTTGAAACAGAAGTGAAATCGATATCCTGAATTTCAGCATAGGGCACCTTGTCGACTGCTGAAGGCATGGACCAGTAAGCCTTTTCCTGTGTCTCAGTTCTGCGGGACATGAGGCGATGTATAGCCTCTATGTGGAAAAGCAAGGCTCCGACATGGCTACAAGTCTCCCCGAGACCAGATTTGCAGTCGCAATGTGCTGCCTCTACCATACTGCCTTTATTGGCGATGACCCAGGGATGAAGTGGTGTTGCGTTCATCTGCTGGGAGTGTCGAACCTAAGAGAGATTGAAATAAATGTATATAACAATAATTCATAACCTATAATAATATACAGAAACAGAACACCAGGAGGTAAACAGAAACTGATCCCTATATATATTTCATTGGTTTCAGTATACCTTCACAATATGTACTCTGTAAGAAGTTAAATTAGAAGATACAGAAGCATTTATTAATGTAACAAACAAATAACAGGTAAGAATACAGATTAGGTTTGATTAGCTGTACCGTTACAGTTATAAATGTATTGCGATATACATGGTACTCGCTTGTGAGCCACTAGTATAATATTGGTATGCCTTGGCCAGGGACCGACCCCACAACCTCGATCCTGCATTTGAAGCGGACACTATACCACCGAGCCATCAAGGCACTGGTATGATTTCCTGCACCCCCTCAAGCCAGAATGTTTTCCCATTTAATTTCTTTTATGTAATGACTACATATGTGATTGTTCATGTAAAAACTATTTACTTAAATTTAAAAAAAAAACATATTTAATATAATTTATATTTGATGCTAGATCTAGATATATTAACACGACAATTGCATAGACTTTACTAACCTTTGCAGTCACCAAAACATTGTCATTTACAGTCATGCTCTGTACGTCACGAACCCAACCACAGCTCAACTGGTTGATTGCTTCCATAGATTTGTACGCTTTCAGCTGCTCAAATGTATATGCACTTTTAGTGTTAATCAAATAATTCACAATGTCAATGTATGTGACTGATGGCAGACATTTATTGTCACTGACGAGATCGCCCTTACTCAAAGCGAACGGATCTCTTCCGCCTATCAAGGATATTTTTCCTCGTATCTTGTCCTTTCCTTTGCTTCTAGGCGATCCTTGTACGAGTTTAATGAATGCTTATCTGCCATTTAAGCATTCAATAATTTCTACTTAGTCAGTATTTTTCTAGAAAGACGACATTTCACGAAAATTAATCTGATGTAGATGTAAATGTACATAGCGCTATCGATTGTGTGTTTTGCCAAACAAAATGGCGGACACTTCCTGTTAGCGCGCACCTGCTTTTATCACGGGAACTATCTATGGCGATTGGGACCTTCAAACTATAATTTCTTAATTAATGTTTCACATTTCGAAATTGCTGATGTTGATTTGGATAATATATTATCGTACGTAAATAAATGTATTGGTATATACTTTATTAATAAATTGACGTTCTGATAATTTAACACTCAGTTCGAATTTTAAAACGTCTAAGTGTCATTGTGTGATTGTTCCATTGAAAGTACATTAATTTACCAGTGTCTGAAAGAAAATGTCCTTTTTGTAAGGACTCCGTAGAGATGGAAATGTATGTTTTACTTGTATGTTCTCTATAGTATCAAATACGAAATGCCATTTACCAGAAAGCTCATGTATTTGACTAGATTTCAAGATATGAGTGATAATGCCGAATTTGTATTCATGTTTACTCACCAGACATAAATAGGGTCCTCGCAAAAACCTGCTGTGATATATTGAAACTGAAAAATAACACGTTGTATAGTAAAAATTGTAGTGAGTAGATATTTTAATAATGATAAGATTTTTACTGCATATGTATAATTTTAGATGTATAGAAAACATGACCACTGTCTGATTTCTAAATTTTAAATTGGTGGTAATTGATTTGACTTCTTGTTTAGATAACAAGTTTTAGTGTTACTATTATATTTAATTAGCCATACTATAAATGAGTTGTTGCCTTCTTATCAAACTAATATATCTAAACATTTCAAGATGCCTTGCTAGATTTTTTAACACTAGCTATGTTTCTTAGCATAAGTTTACTTTCAACTATTATGATATCGTGTTTTTATATTGTTTAATATGTTTAATAGTCTCTTTTAATTCTTATAGTATGGCTGTATACAAGTTTTTGTAAAATCGTGTATACGGATGAGACTGGAATAAATAAATATATATCTAAAAGGGGCAGGGAATTCGGAAAAATGTGTTGACGCAAAGTAAACATATTGCAAAATCAGTATTCAATATTGAAATTTAAATATTGCACAGCTGGAATAAGCTAAATCAATTTGTTTCCACTGTTATTAGTGTTGTTTTCAGTTGTGTTATTGGAACTTGGAACTGAAATTTTCAGTGGATATTTACATTTGGAAATATTTAATTTTTCATCATCACACTGAGTTATCAGCATCATTTCCATGGAGCACTGCAATATGCATTGTTTCAAAGTTATGATGCTTTTTAAATAATTCACTAGACACCAAGACTGGAATGGTACTTGTATAAAGGTAAAATACATAATTGTGCAAAATGGTTATTTTAATGACATGTTAGTTATAATTTTATCCCACTTTTACAGCGAAATCGGTTGATTAAAGCCCCGTTGATTAAATTTCACCTATAATCAACGGCAAGGCTATAATCAATGGCACGAAATGACGTCATCAACTGCCGAACCTGGACTACTTTTTCCCACGCACCTCGTCACCTGTATTTGCCAAGTGCATCAATAATAAAAACAATCTCAAATGTTTGTCAATCTTAATGACCTTAAAACAAAGGAAAGTAGCAAAAAACGAGTTTTTTGTCATTTATTGTCATTAAAACCTAGTATTAGGTAAATTTAACACTATGCAAATAGGTTCTGTTGTTGTTGCTCCCATTTGAAGAAGTCAGTTCGAGTTGCTCCCCTTTGACCGTAGAAAACAATCGTCTGGACCAAGAAATCCTGTGTTCATTTACAAGCTGTACTCGGATATGCGTCCATCTGATTTTTCTTCAAAGCATCTTTTCTACCTGGCAATACGCACAAATGACACTGCATCCCGGTGATTCTTGCGTCAACAATTGGGTGTCAACAAGCTAGGTCAGATGCTGAAGGCCATGGCAAAAGACGCCGGCTTTCTCAAGCACAAGAGAATAACGAACCACTCAGTTCGCAAATTCCTGGTCCAAAAACTTCGAAATGCAAACATTCCACCCACTGAAACCATGGCCATAACAGGGCACAACAATGTCCAGTCCATAACCAATTATTCCAACATATCTGTTGAACAGCAGCAAAAGTGTTCATTCTTGCTCAGTCCAGTAAATGTAACAATCCAACAGATTCCTCTTGTTCACCTTCATGCACCGAAACTATGGCCGAAATGCAGCCTAGACAACCACTGTCTACCGTCGAACAAGTTGATCTTGATGTTCGCCCCACCCAGTCACTTCACTAGCAAATGTCTTTCTCTAGTTCGAACAACTTTGCCTCACAATTCTTTGGTGCCACTTTCAACATTCAAAATGTATATTATTAGCTTAAATCCAAGTAATCTTTGTTATTTCGTCACGAATTAACCACATATTATAACAAAGAAGCAAATATTGTGCACCTCGTGATCGACTTGACAGTCTGATATCGAAAGTGAATTGTGTGTGGTGTTAGGCTACGTTGTAAACAAATGTAGTTCCTTGTATATAACAACTTAATGTCATATTGATATCATAAAACTTTAAGATTTGCAATTCAATATGATTAAAATTGTAATTTATAACGCTCGACACTTTGTTACAGAACGATATTCTGATTAATATATATTATTTGATCAGCGGTTATTTTTGGAACGCGGAGTAATGCACTGACCTTGGTTACAGTACGACAAACACTCATGAAAACTTATTTTGTTTAAATAAAAAAAGTTTACTGAATTAAAAGTGGGATAAATAGAATAATAGGTCAGTGTTGATTATAGATCAGGTTTATCATGCTCGGCACGAAAACGAAAAAGCACTCGCCAAGGCTCGTGCTTTTTGTTTTCTAAGCCTCGCATGATAAACCTGATCTATAATCAACACTAACCTATTATTCTCTATATAAGTTTAAACCAATTTGTTTTAGCTAGATTGCACTGAAAGTCTTAGGCTTATTGCAGAACTCGCGAGTCTGTTTCCTTGGTTAACCCAGTACCTGTTGTCTTAAGAGATATTGAACATCAGTGCAAGTGAGGATCAAACTGGGACCTTCAGATAGCTAGGAAGACACCATTACCAACGTGACTTTGTTTAAAACTTATATTAATGTAATAATTGATAATTCTGTAATATGCACTTCCTTACTTATTCACTACTACATTATATTTAATGCATAAAAATGGTGTATCTGCATGCGTGCCAACTAACTGTCACTTAATTAATTTAATTTTTGTTGCAATCTTGCAATTTAAATTCCCAACCCAAAAGTTCTTGAAACATTTCAATAAAATTCACATTGTTGTGTTTAACTATAGGCTTTCAATTATTATATGAAACCACTCATGCATTTTAATGTATAATTATGCAATTATAGGTAACATTTATGGAAGATTCCAATTAATCACCAGATCATCTCAAATTCAAATCACATAATCAGATGATTTGTACTGCCATTGTTTCAAGGACAATGTTTACATTTTATATTGGTGATCTGATCTTTTTTCGAATTCATAACAAACACGTAACACTACGGAACAGAGATTTATAATAAAAAATATTTACCACACATTGAACCCGTTTATAACTGTATCCAACTAATGTTTGCAGAATAGCAGTACCGTTTGGGAAATAAAGTAAAAAAGAGAAAAATCTACGAACATAGTTCAGTTCAACGTCACTTAATTGGTAAATCTGCAACTTTGCCTTTGGCAATATATATAAAATGTGTTTTTAATTATCGTCGAGTCACATTACATCACATTTTGGTATTGACCAGTCCAGCGGGATAGCAAAGTGAAATTTTAAAGGAGCTGGCTGCAGCACCCGGCTTTGATCTTTCTCTTTCTCTTTTGTACCGGTAACTTTCACTCACAAACACAGAAGTTCCATATACAAAGCGCGTGTTAAACTTAAGTATGATAAATCGAAGTAGTTGCGTGCTTAAGGTAATGAAATAATTAAATAAATGAGCTGCGTTCTTTAAAAAAGGGGGTTTAATGCATGTGCGTAAAGTGTCGTCCCAGATTAACATGTGCAGTCGCTGTTATGGTATTTTTTGTTTAAATGAAGTCTCTTTTGAGCAAAATTCCAGATTAGACGGAAGGTGTCGTCCCTGATTAGCCTGTGTGGACTGCACAGGCTAATCTGTGACGACACTTAACGCACATGCATTAAACCCCCTTTTCACAGATCACGCCTCAAATGTGCATGTTAGTAAATTGGTATTCACGCTTCTTCAAGCAGTGTTACATATTCAAAGATATGCATACATATAAAACAAACAAGATGATGTTATTCCCATAACCGTCGTAATCACTGTCGAAGGGAAATCGGCGGGAGAGACAAAGCATTCTTTAAGGAATTGCGCGCAATACTGATTTACTGCAGACTTTATTTGCTGAAAATAGTTTTCCTTTACAAATTGTTTTGTACACGTTTGTTTTTTATGTTTTTTGGTTAATATAGGCGTGTTAAATATTTAAAAAAAACAGCGGCATCTCTATAAAATCCATAGGATGCTTATTAGCACACACACACGTATTGACATTTGCGTTTAGACACACTCTTAATAAACTCGAATCAGTAGTGTTTATTGTCAACTTGCGATTTAAAAGCAATAACTTAAGACTGTAAAATGAGTTGTGTCTAATTTTATGCAACAATGAACAACTGAAGTACCTTCACCCTCTCGATTCCTGTAATATGTGAACCGTTGTTGACCTTACCGTAACGTTGTTGTTTTTCCCGAATACAAGGGGTGCAGCCTGCGCAGTCGTCAATTACGGGTAAGTCAGGGACTGAATGCGCTCATAGACACTGCAGCGTGAACAGTCGTCGCTCATGGGTAAGTAAGGATCTAAAAACGTTCCCAGACAGAGCAGCCTTGGCAATCGGCACTCCCAGGTAAGTCTGCAGTGAATGCTTGTATTCATGGTCACAGTTCTGCAGTTTTCGTACGCAACTCTGACCTTTCCACAAAACATAAAATTGACTTCCTAATATCGTGTTAAAGCTATTAATTACTTTAATGTATGGATTAATTGTTCAAGCACTTACGTAAGAGGTTTTATCCCCAATTGTAGCACTACAGAAATCCCAGTTATAATTCCATTATTCCTATTTCAGGAGACGCATGAAAAAAGTTGACCTTTTAAATGGAAATGGGGATAAACAAATAACTATTTATGACTTTACAGACAAAATTAAGTAAATGTGTGGTGATAAAGCTTACAGAGCTCAATACAATGAACATAGATTGGACGAATATTTTTATGGTAGGGAATATCCGCCAGTGCATGCATGCTGCTAAATTACAATTTCATTTTGCTTAATGACAATTGTAGTTTACTTCATGACAACACCATGTTGATATATTACAATTGGTAATACCCGCGATTACATGCATGTTGCTAAATGACAATTGCATTTTGCTTTGTTTTATTTGTTTTAAAATAACTGCGTCTTCATTGCGTGTTTCTGCTTTTCTGTATCAGTTAGTGTTACATTACTTGCATACTTCGTTTTAATGTTTACTCGATGTATGCAAATCTTGTATTCTTGCGAGTAAATGACAAATGAATCATTTCTGTTAAAAAGTCCATGTGCCTATCTTCTTGTTGCTGAACTATCATCATTTTAATACTAAGTTATGCGTGAAAATGCATATTTATTGTAAGTTTTACTAAGCGAAATGACTAAGCACAAGGCAGCAGCTCACATAAGGTAAGCCGAATGCCGACTGCATTAAGACGAACGCATTTGTAATACTGAATTCATATAAGAGACGGGGAACCAGAGTTTTCTATTAATTTTCGGTAGTTATCGGTAGTGTTCGTAAAAATGTTAATTTTATGCACGGTGTTGTTACATATATACCCTGACACATTTCTCCATCGCGCAATTTTAAACGTGTGGCCAAAAGGTAGCCAGAAACAGAACACGGTGAACTATTTCCATTAATTTGACAAATTTTCAGCCGCTAGCGAAAACTGTAGCCCAAAAAATTGCCGAAAACAGAAGTTTGGTACATTAACCTGTATTAAATGAACATACTGTCAGCCGCTAGCGGAAACTGTAGACGGACGAACGAACGAACGAACAGACGGACGAACAGAAAAAGGGACGAACGAACGGACGGACGAAAGAAGAGACAAACGAACGGACGCACGGATGAACGAAGGAATTATGAACTCCACGGCACAATACATTCAAAAACCCGGTCAGCGGAAACGTCAGACTGCAGAACGAACAACCAAAAGCAAGTTTAAATAGTGTTCAAGACGAACGAATTGACGGACGGACGAACGAATTGACGGACGGACGAACGGACGGACTAAATAAGGGACGAAAGGGCGCACGGACAACCGAAGGAACGACCGAAGGTACGGATGGACATCTGCATATGCGGACTGCACAGACTTATATGGGACGACACCTTATATAATGTATAAAATAAATCTAGCATTGTAATCGAAATAATGGCCGAGTGGTCTAATTGATAGACATTTTACTCCAGGACTCCAGGGGTCAAGGGTTCGAGCCCTGCTGAGGGTTACCTTTTTTTAAATGGCATTCTTGATTTTTTACTATATCTTGTTGTATCCAAATATTTACATTTATCAATATAATGCATTTAATGACACACTTCAAAACATACCAAAAATGTGAAAAGGCCCCTTTAACATAACTTCAAATAATCATCTTAGGAAAGTCATTATTACTTGTTACATGAATTATTATTGAAACTATTATATTCTGTATAAAACATAGATGAAATATCAGAGACGAAAGTTCTGGACAGGCTCACGTCACCGTTTTTGTCCAATCGTGATTGATGTTGTAATTTTTTCATGGTCTAAGTGTGATAAATAATGTGGCACATTCGATAAAAACGGTTTAAAGAGGTTATTCCTTCAATATATAAACGAGAGACCACCGATTTACTAATTCTTTGTCTTTGAATAATTCACATAAAATATTATTACAGGTATTGTTCATGTGGTCGACAAATAATTGTAAGGTTACCGGACTGCACAGGCTAATCTGGGGCGACACTTTACGCACATACATTACGCCCAGTTTTCTCAGAGCACCGCTCATACTTTTGTGTTCATTATAGTGTACGATCCCAAGCCAACAAAACAAATGTATAACAGTAATTTTCTGATAATATGCCCTAGTAGACCTAGACCTTTATAATTGTACAATTGTAATAATAGATTTAAATGATCTCGTTTTGCATTATTGTCTCATTAAGTACAAAACGACATGTAAATAAATATGTCTAGTACGAACAAAATGCGTATGTACATTCAAAGCAATATGCTCTACGTGTGGCTCGAACAATTACCAATAAACAATTAAGCGTTGTCCCTATTTAGCGGAAGAGTCCAATTTTTAAAGTACATAAACACACCTGGGTAAAAAAAAAACAATAACTATTTATTTTCTAGAGCACGCTTAAATTGGCACAGGTACAACATTTTATGTTAAAATTATAAACTGTAATGAGCTTTCTTGAATACAAGAAACTATAAGTTAAGCATCCATTTAATAAATACTGCATAAGAGCTACTATGTTTTTTAAAAATATTACACCATATAAGCCTTTGATGTGCCCCTTTAAGACTACCAACATTTAATTAAGTGTATATGTGACCATTAATACAGCCATGATGCGCGCGTAATTTAAGTATTGTTATTTCACGATTACTTTAATAGTTCAGTGTGAATATCATTCTCATCATTTACAGAACTGCCATCCAGGAGCAGTATTTGTCGCATCTCCATCAATATCTCTTGCCGGCGTCTACATGTCGCATTCATGATGAAATCCGAGTAATCGACCACTAAGTTCTCATCCATACATTGCACGCGTCTGATGTTTTCCTGCAGCTGAAGCATCTCAATTTCCATCCTTTTCTTGCTGAACCACAGCATCGGCTCTGGAGAAGCGACAATTGCCTTTCGTATCGTCTTCAATCTAAGTATTACACCGGGACCTTCCTCTAGCATGTCCGTAATATCTGCTACCCATTTACGCTGCAGCACATCCTTTAAACCACAGGCTTCCATTAAATTTCGCTTAGGAATCATGTAATACGGCAGATGTTTTTCGGCAACAGCAGTCCTAAGTTCTCTCAGACCGTCATTCAGCAAATGTATTAAATTGCATGCATGAAGTTGTGCCTGTGGGTTACGTTCACCTTGCCATAATACAATGTTCTTTAGTACATATGATGTTATTTCTTTATTCTTTGGTTTAAGTATATCTTTTAGGATCATTTTAAGAATAACAAACACTTGCTTGCGTGTCGTTAAGATTTTTTACGAGTTCTGCCTCACAGGTGTTAAAGCAAATCCTCCATTCGATGTGCTTGTTTTTACTTCCCTTAAAGCCCACCGGGGTTAGATAGACTCCTAATGATACGACTTTCTGAACTATGACTGGTGGCGGCCAATGACGGGGTCTGGCAGCCCATCTCTGAAGGATGCTGGGACATTGACAGGGTAGTGCAAATACTGTGTCAAAATGCATGAATCCACCAACGGTACGCGGTAGTGACGGCCCCGCGCGTTTATGAAACACCTGCATGAATGATTGTTTTGATGCAAAAGCCGACTTACAATAATTAAGAAATAAACTACTACTTAATATAACGTCTCGATATTGAGTAACACTCACAGCATCGTCAATTGCTTTGTAACCTCTAGACGGTCGTCTCTCTTGTAACAGTCTGCAGTGTCCTGGATATACACACGTATCAGATGTGTGTTGCTTTTTTTCAGGTGTTCTTGTTGGAAGTAGACAGGAATTGCCTTATTGGTTCTGAAATTGATATTGCACATTTGACGGCACACGACATCTGCAGCTGCTGCTGTCAAGTCGGATACAATTTCCAAACGTGAACGAAAGGCAGCAGCCCAATCATCTTTGTTTCACAGATAATTTGAAATGTCCTCTGAAAGCCCAGAGTCTGAACAGCCAATACAGTATGACCGCTTTTTTTCTTAAAACATGTTGTCGGCTTAACAATACAAACCGTGTTCTTGAACAAAATTAATGAATCAAGTTTGGATCTTGATGCCCTACATTTAGATTTTTGGTTCTTCTGTTATTCATCCTGGATTATTATATTTTGATTACAATACTATTTTCTACATTCCACATGAACAAACTGACCGGGGATGTCAAATATGACATTACTTTGTTTTTTTCTTGCTCCGCTTATCGAACTGCACCATTTCTCTGTAAGCGTTCCTTGTTACTGGACATTTTGAAATTAGACAAAAACGTGCATACATATACTACAAAACTCCTCAAACTTTTAATTATAATAATTTAGAGCAAGTTTTGTCAATTTTGTTTTAGCGAAGGTTAAATAGCACAAAATGTTATGGCATGAATAGGCTTCCGTAGTTTTTTGTTTTTCCCGCCACCGCTATAAATCGATTTTTCAATTACATGTATAGAGGAAAATAGCTTTATCAATCAAAAACAAAATATAATGACACGTAAAGAAGAAATATGACACAAAACACCAAAGGAATGATTGAAGCTTCTGTTTTGAAACGATACATTCTTCTTATTATTATTTTTTAGATTGTCATCAATGTGAAAACTCGAAAACACATGAATTTTTTCATTTAAGGACATTCTGCACCGTTAAAACCTGTATGCGCTAAAATATAAATTATTTAATAAAATATATTGACTGGCTTACCTTTCTCATTCGAACTAGTCCATTATATACAATTTTCCGGCTTTGAAGATATTACTGAAACCCACGGCGTATCGAACAAATGCAGACGATGCTATTTGTTGTGTAGATCTACGGTAGTCGAGACGTTTCACAAAATATCTTTTAAAAATATTAAAATAAAATCATAAATTTTACAACTTTCCTCACATGGATTTTTCTAGACTTTTTATATGATTTATATAATGTTTTAATCAACATATTTACGCACTAAGAAATTCCGTTGCAATTAGTTTGAGGTCAAAGTGTAGATTGCATGGACTAATTGTATGCTATGGGCAAAGGTTAAAAAAAGAAATAAAACTACAGAAACATTTCAGGACAGAAAGTTTTGTTAATATCCAGTAGTCGTTATTTAAGGCAAAACATTATCTCCATTTGTGCTCAAATAACATCATTTCGTATCATTTACATTACATGTACCGGATGTGTTGTCAACGTACCTCTTGAAATCCAAGTTAAGCCTATAAGTCTACACACAAAATGTGCACTTAACATTCACAGCGCTAAGTGATGTATTTATTATGAATCTCGTTTGCATCACAACTATTTTATGATTGCCTAAATCCCCTTGCCGTTAACGGAAGTACTTAAGACGGTTTTTTAAATATTAAATTGTCTTTGAAGAAGACAGTAAGTTATAATTGAAACTGTATTAGTTAACACATTTAAAATTAATAACTTTGGTCGAATTGATCTTGAAATCGAAAGAGCAAGATATTTTAATTAAAGTAAAAGTTAAAAGTACCATACCTTCAAACTGTCGATTTACTTTCGTTGTGTTTTTTAACAGTTCTATTAATTCAATGCGGATATGCTATTTTGTCAAGTCTAAGTCATGGTCTTCATAGAGGTTTATTGAACAGTCGATTGCTGTATATCAATATGCGTTAGTACGTTCATTCATACGTTCATTCATACGACCAGGACTTTGTAGTTGAAACACCGTTCTAGTTCAGTATTCCATAGACATATAGGCCTTTCATGAACCTGGAGGAGAGAAGTCTTAAAGACTGTTGAATATCTAGGTATGTTTGTGTAATAAATAGTGCTTTAAGATATTTCATGCGACATAATATTTTAAAGATCGAGTTGTACGTGTTGGTGACGTATTATGCGTGATTATCCATATGTAAACACTCGCAAAGCACATGCATACAAACTTAACAAACTTTGAACGCATAGTATTACCTTTCATAGTGCCTTCTTGAATTGAATATTGTCTTTGGCAATTAAATTTTTTATTAACTTCTAGCATTCTACAAATGGCAGAAGAAGGCAATAGGTATAAACAGCCAGAGACTGGAAAGGTTCCCACACACAGGAGCCTGTACAGTCGTCACTCTCGGGTAAGTGAGGTCTTGAAGCGTTCCCAGACACTGCAGCCTGTTAAATCTTCACCCTCAGTAAAGTCAGTGACTGAGAATGTTCTCGGATACATCAGTCTGCACGGTCGTCAATCTCAGGTAAGTCAGAGAAAGCGTTCCCAAACACAGTATCCTGTAAAGCCATCACTCGGGTAATGCTAAGATTAAAAAGTTAATTGAATAGGAAGAAAATATCGATTGAGACCTTCAAACTATATGTTCTTAATTAATGTTGCACATTTCCAAATTGCTGATGTTGATTTTGTTAATATATTATCGTACGTAAATAAATGTATTGGTGTATACTAATGAATTAACGTTCTGATAATTTAACCCTCCGTTCGTATTTTAAAGTGTCATTGTGTGATTGTTCCATTGAAAGTACATTAATTTACCAGTGTCTGAAAGAATTTGTCCTTTTTGTAAGTACTCCGTAGAGACGGAAATGCATGTTTTACTTGTATGTCCTTTATATAATCAAATACGAAATGTCATTTACCAGAAAGCTCGTTTATTTGACTGGTTTTCAAGATATGAGTGATAATGCCGAATTTGTATTTAAGTTTACTCACCAGACATGGTTAGGGTCCTCGCAAACACCTGCTGTGATACATTGAAACTGGGAAATAACACGTTGTATAGTAAAACTTTTAGTGAGTAGAAATTTTAATAATGATAAGATTTTTACTGCAAATGTACAAATTGTATATGTATAGAAAACATTACCACTGTTTGATTTCTAAATTTTAAATTGATGGTTATTGATTTAACTACTTGTTTAGATAACAAGTTTTAGTGTTACTATTATATTTTTATGAGCCATACTATTAATAAGTTGTTGCCTTCTTATCAAACCAATATATCTAAACATTTTAAGATGCTTTGCTAGTTTTTTTTAACACTGGCATGCTTCTTAGCATAATTTTGCTTTCAAATATTATGATAGCGTGTTTAAGTATTGTTTAATATGTTTAATAGTCTCTTATAATTCTTATAATATGGCTGTATACAGGTTTTTGTACAATCGTGTATATGGATGTGACTAGAAAAAATAAATATATAGATATTTAAAAGGGGCAGGGAATTCGGAAAAATGTGTTGGCGCAAGGTAAACATAATGCAAAATCAGTATTAAATTTTCAAATTTGAATTTTGCACAGCTGGAATAAGCTAAATCAATTTGTTTCCACTGTTATAAGTGTTGTTTTCAGTCGTGTTACTGGAACTTGGAACTGAAATTTTCAGTGGAAATGGACATTTGGAAATATTTGAGTCGTGTTCTGAGGAAACTGGGCTTAATGCATGTGCGTAAAGTGTCGTCCCAGATTAGCCTTTGCAGTCCGCACAGGCTAATCAGGGACGACACTTTCCGCTTAAACTAGATATTCGGTAAAAGGGACTTCCTTAAAACAAAAAATACTATTAATGCGGAAAGTTTCGTCCCTGATTAGCCTGTGCGGACTGCACAGGCTAATCTGGGATGACACTTTACGCACATGCATTAAGCCCAGTTTTCTAAGAACAAGGCTCATTTAATCTTTCATCATCACACTGAGTTATCAGCATCATTTCCGCGGAACACTGCAATATGCATACTATTGTTTCATAGTAATGATGCTTTTTAAATAATTCACTAGACACTAAGACTGGAATGGTACTTGTATAAAGGTAAAATACATAATTGTGCAAAATGGTTATTTTAATGACATGTTTATTATAATTATAAGTTTAACCAATTTGTTTTAGCTAGATTGCACTGAAAGTCTTAGACTTATTGAAGAACTCGCGAATCTGTTTCTTTGGTAAAACCAGTACTTGTTGTCTTAAGAGATATTGAACATCAGTGCAAGTGAGGATCAAACTGGGACCTTCAGATAGCTAGGAAGACACCATTGCCAACGTGACTTTGTTTAAAGTCAATAAATGTAATATTTGATAATTCTGTAATATGTATTTCCTTACTTATTCACTACTACATTATGTTATGTTATGTTATGTTATATTTAATGCATATATATGGTTATCTGCATGCGTGCCAACTAATTGTCACTTAATTAATTTAATTTTAGTTGCAATCTTGCAATTTAAATTCCCAACCCAAAAGTTCTTGAAACATTTCAATAAAATTCACATTGTTGTGTTCAACTATAGGCTTTCAATTGTAATATGAAACCACATTTGAATGTATAATTATGCATTTACAGGTCACATCTATGGAAGATTCCAATTCATCACCAGATCATCTCAAAATCAAATCACATAATCACATGATTGGTACTGCCTTTTTTTCAAGGACAATGTTTACATTTTATATTGGTGATCTGATCTTTTTTTTTAATTCATAACAAACACGTAACACTAAGGAACAGAGATCAATAATAAAAAATATTTACCACACATTGAACCCGTTTATAACTGTATCCAACTAATATTTGCAGAAGAGCGTTTGGGAAATAAAGTAACTAAGAGAAAAATCTACGATCACAGATCAGTTCAAAGTCACTTAATTCACGGTGTAGATGCATATCGGTGGCATCTGTCAAAATGCTACCTCTCTGTTCATTCTTGGCTGCCTCTTTGTTATAAACATGAAAAATGGATTATCGTAATTCACAAAACAGATAAGAAAATCTAAAATTAAAACCCGTAAACAGATTTGTGCATAAAAAGAGGTGGTCCATGAGTTGAAGCTCATATCCAGCTACAGGTTCACAGTATTCCGCAGGTCCAAACACTTACCACAAACTCTATCGAAGATGGAATGATGACGAGGGTGGTGGAACAATCGTGCATACATGCCACTTTGATGACTTTTTTGCATAGTTTTTCCGTAATATGTCAAATATCTAATGTCATTGATATCATCTTTATGATCAAAACTTTACGTTCAATGTACGCAATATAATAATTTTCGTCAATTTTACTTAAAAAATGCCTACTTTCGCTTTCGTTGTGGCACGGAAAGCCTCTTGATCGGCTCACTTTTCTGGCACGGGACGCCTAGTCATCGATCGAATTGTAATTGGCAAATCTGCAACTTTGCCGTTGGAAATATATATACAATTTGTTTTAATAATCGTCGAGTCACATAACATCACATTTTTGTATTGACCAGTCCAGAGGGATAGCAAAGTGAAAATTAAAAGGAGCAGGCTGCAGTACCCGGCTATTGATCTTTCTCTTTTGTACCGGTAACTTTCACTTACAAACACAAAGTTCCATTTACAAAGCGCGCGTAAAACTAAAGTATGATAAATCGAAGTAGATGCGTGCTTAAGGCAATAAAATAATTAAATAAATGAGCTGCGCTCTGTAAAAAAGGGGGTTTAATGCATGTGCGTAAAGTGTCGTCCCAGTGCCGTTCGTCACAGAGCACGCCTCATATGTACCTGTTAGTAAATTGGTATTCACGCTTATTCAAGCAGTGTTACATATTCAAAGATATGCATACATATAAAAAAAACACAAGATAATGTTATTCCCATAACCGTCGTTATTACTGTCGAAGAGAGATCGGCGGGAGAAACAAAGCATTCTTTACGGAATTGCGCGCAATACTGATTTACCGCAGACTTTATTTGCTAAAAGTAGTTTTCCTTTTACTAATTGGTTTGTACACGTGTGTTTTTTTGGTAAATATAGGCGTGTTAAATATTTATAAATGAACTGCCTTATTGTTAAGCTTTGAACTGTTTTTATCTGGAATTAAAACCTTACATTTGATCTGCACTTTTGATATATCCTTTACACCAAAAAAAAAATATTTGAATACATTTCATCTGCTTAAAACAGACCATACATAATATTGTTAATATTTTATACGGAAAATCGCAATATTTTTTTCATCAAAATCTAAGCAACATGAATAGTTTATATCTAAGTGCTTCCACAAAATATCGCCCTGATATTTCCCTTCGAACGTTTCTCAATATTTTATTTTGATACTGATTTAGGCAGGGACTTAAACAATATGTTTGTGGTTAGGGTGTTAAGTGGGTTGCAAAATTATGTGAATTTCTAACTTTTTATCATGCGATGAATTTCAACGTGACAAACATGGATCAGGAAGCAAGTCAAAAAGAAATGTATACAATCTTTTCCTTACTTCTTCGTCTTGTTATCTCTAATTCGATTGAACGTAACTGCTGAGTAGGCATCGCATGATTTAGCAATTGTTATCACTTAAAGTATTAATTTTGTCGAAAATTATAAAACTTTACAAAAAAAAACAACAGATTAGAAGCAAATTAGAAATCAAAGTGTGTCAGTAATTTTAGATCGCCTAGAGTTGTATAAAAAGAAACGTAATTTCTGATGTCAAAATGTTGTAATAGTGTCTTATACGTTCAGTCGTAGCAATATAAACCGACAATCAGTATCTATACATTTTATTTAGTCCATTAAGCTTTATTGAATCTCTGATATGGCTGCATTAATCTACCTGATAGTGTCACATAAGACGAACTTGGCTTATCTACAGGAACTGTGGGGTGATGAGTTCTAATACACTGTTTGCTGTGTTACCTCGTTCTCGACTTTTGGCTAGAAATATGATATCTTTGGGAAATGCTCATTGGTTCTCAACAGGTAGGGACTATTTATCCTGTCTCCTTTCCCAGACGGTGCATGTATTACTAGTGTATAAGAGTTATCGTTGTTTATCTTGATAACCTTTGGTGGTTTCCAAAGTTTTGCCTCCCTAGAACCTCACAGATTCATTAATCTCTAGCCTGGAAAAAGGTTTTGAACTTTCTTCGTAGTTGCCTTTTTGTTTTGCTTTCAATGTTCGAATAACCAACCTAACAAAATTTAGGTAAATAGCTATGGGAAGAAGCCGGGTGTATAGTTGTAAGCTGAACTGACATAATTCCGCTATTTATCAGCACGGGTAATAAAACTAAAATAAAATGGTGTATGTTGGTGTTTGTTTTTATTCAAACTTGTATATCAATAAGGCATTGAAAATTAGTAAAACAATAAGTATACTATAGAAAACGACAAAAAGTTGAACATTGGTAAAGATGTGTTACCACTGCAACCAACTTCTATGTAATATTCGCTATAACCAAATATTAAAAGCAAAACAATGTTAAACGCACTGAGGTGTTTAATACCGAAGTTTGGGTCAAAATCTGGTTCACACCAAAGTGAATTCCAAGGATAACAACTTATTAATAACAAACAGCGGTTCAAGTTATCTCTATAACATCCATAGGATGTTTAACAGTACACACACGTCTCGACATTTGCGTTTAGACACACTCTCAATATATTTGAATGTGTTGTGTTTATTTTCAACTTGCGATTTAAAAAGCATTAAATTAAGTTTGTAAAATGAGTTGTGCCTAATTTTATGCAATAATGAACAACTGCAGTAACTTCAGCCTTTCGATTCCTTTAATATGTGAACCGTTGTTGACCTTACCGTAACTGTAATCCAATTAAAATCATAATCTTATGAAATATTTGTAATATCTAAATTTTCATTTTAACTTATTTAATTATTTTAATTAATTCTAATTAATAAAGTTTTAATTAATTTCAATTAACAAAATTTTAAATAAGATAACTATTGCATATTGTTAAAAATAACTATTGTATATGGTTTAAAATAGCTATTGCATATTGTCAGATTTTGTGAAAAAGTCAAATATCACGCATTAAGCCCAGTTTTCACAAAACTACATCGGTATACTCTTGTGCTAGGTGAGCTTCAAATCTTTACATATTAGAAACTACCTTGATGTACTATTAGAAGTAAGCTAAGAGAAAGAGTAGCACATTCAAATCTAAATTGTTTACCGAATCAAGAACGCAAACGTAAGCAGTCGAAACTCCAGAAAGTTCCATGACTAAAGGTTAACAGTTTTGACCTGAACAAATAAAATAAGTAGGTGAATCAACGTACCACGTGAGACCACGTGTGATCACGTGGGAAACGTATTTGGAAAAGTCTGATCAAATTTCAAAAAGCAGCCACCGAAAGAATATTTAAGAGAATGCGGTGCGCGATTCAAGCACTATATTTTCCGGATATTCTTTCAGGTGAGATGTTATTACTTATTTATTTTCAAACCTAAATTATTGTTTGCTACTTTAATTTTTTTCAGTTACATTCAATGTAGATTATTTGAGAAGGTTGTTCGGCTGCACAATATCCGAATAAATATATACTGTGTATTTATGATAATTGCTGTTAATAAATTAACACTATATTTTCCGGATATTCTTTCAGAGAATAAAATGGGCTGTTTACATTACCGACTTCTTTAATTATTTACATCTATTATGGATCAGAGAATATAAGCGCTTAATGCTACTTTCCATAAATCAAAGAACGATAGCATTTAAGGCTAATAAAAATTGGAAATGCGGCAGGAGCAATATTCATTTAAACCATAAATCGAAGAATGAATGGAATTTTTAATTACTAAGAACTAAATAACCTATTGTACGTAAATGAAGATCCCGTTACCTATTATATTAAATGGAAATGATGAAAAACTTCAATGAACATAAAAATATATAATAAAGTATGTACGATATCTAGTGGAGAATACGGTTTTGAAAGTTTGATTCCTTTGCAATAACATTTTCAACAACAAAATCGTCAGAAATGTTTCAAGATGTCTCACTACAATTTACGTTCTCGTCAGCCAGCCACTCAACCACTACCATCGACGCCGCCGACATCCCCAACCGAACATAACCTCAATCATCAGACGATTCCGGAACAACCAATCCAACCGCCATCTTCAACAACATCAAAACAAAAAACTCCACAATCCACATTAAAAAGTGAGTCAAAACCTAATTTACAAACTCCCAAAGATTTTGTTGCAAGTGAAAAACGCCGTAAAAAACAATTACGTTCAAATTTTCATAAATAATTGAATGCTATCAAAACAATCAGAAGAGTAACAATACATGACAGCCCATTTCAAAGTCATCCATTACAATCCGATACATCAGACGCCGAAGAAACCCGAGAAATAACCCCCCAGCCATTAACGAAGGACCCACCGAAACCGCTGATCGAGCCATTATCTAATTTCCGGTTCGACCCAGTACCACCGCCATATGGTAATTTTCAGTGCCTCCCTGACGAAAGACTACAGGATCCAATTTCCAGTGTTATTTTGCAGATACCTAACTTTTTCCTAAATAACTCATCACCTAGTGTTAATAGTGACAATTTTCCATTGCGAAGTTCTAATAGTGACAATATTAACTTACGTAGGCAGACGCCCTCAGCACCAGGACAAACGGACGAGGTTCCAAAAACAACAACCACTACGCAAGCTCCGGAAGCAAGAGGTACGATGTTTAAGCCAAACATAATTAAATTAGTATGCTTTACAGTTAGAGACTATGACAGTGTACCAGCGTTTCTGGCAAAATTTCAGAAATTCTGTAGCATGAATAACATTGATAGGGGTGAATATGCTAATGTTCTTCCATTTTACTTGTCCGACCGAGCAGAGAAATTTTACAATAATCTGACCGAAGATATTAAATCTAATTATCAAGAACTTACCAAAGCGCTTGCTAAACGTTTTCAGACTAAAGAATTAGATTATCATCTAATTGCTATTAAACAAAGAGAAAACGAATCGTGCGATGATTATATCTCGAGAGCATTAAAAATTTCCACTGATGTACAAGGCTTAGAAGAAAAAGTTCTCATAAGCTTGCTTGTTAATTGATTTAGAGACAGTATTAAGACAGATGTTATTTTAAGACAGCCGGAATCTCTGTCAGAGCTGGCCAAATACTGTAAACTCTGTGACATGACAACGTCATTTTCAGTCAATGCTATTGACACAAAATTTCAAACGTTATTGGAAGAGATTAAAACCTTAAAAACGGACATTAAAATTAAGGAAATTAATGCTTTACAATCAACCCCAATACCAAATATACCGGTAGAAAATTCTTATGCTCAACAACATATGTTTCAAAATAAAATGCCACCTATCCCTTACGGCCGTTATCAACAATTTCAACCGCGACAAAACCAAAATTATAGGATGTCAGTACCGTTAGATTATCAAAGACCGCGAATAGTCGATAGATCCGTATCTAACCCACGTTTACAAGTAAACAGACAAAATCCACAAAACCAAATTTGTCTCAAATGCGGATACGATTCTTGTAGGGGAGGTCGAAACTGTTTCGCATTCAATAAACGATGCAACAATGGCCACCAATTCAATCATTTTCAATCAATGTGTTTTCGAACTAAAAATGATGGGAAAGACAGTGCAGTAGGTACCATTTTCATAACACAAATAATTTAAAACTCCAAGTAAAACATGAGCAAATTAATAAAAAGTGTCTAATTAACAAAAGTACGCATACAACTAAAAATAAACAAACACAAAGTATTCAATCTAAACGTAAAATATTAGCTTCAAAGGTTGCATTCGCATTTTCCCATATTTCTTAACCAGGAATAATCGCAGATGTCAAAACAAACATTCTTTTGAATTCGGGTAGTAATATTTCTGAAATTAGTAAATCATTCTTCGCCTCCACAAAATTTACGATAAGTGAATGCCAACCATCTAACCTTAATGTCAAGACCGCGTTATCTGATAATTTGTACAATGTAGAGGGGGTCATTAACCTCCCAATGCTAATTGGCAACACGCGCTTTGAGCACCCGTTTTACATCGTACAAGGCTTAACGAATAATGCAATCTCAGGAGTAGACTTCTTTTCTCAATACGAGGCAAAATTAAATTTTCAGACAAATACTCTTGAAATAAATAAAGATTATATTACATGTAAAACTAATTTTATAACAAATGAAATTCACTGTATTCAAGCAAATAAAAAGATAAGAATTAAAGCTAATTCATTTCAGAAAATTCCTGTTCAACTAAGAGAATGTTTTTTGAATAAAGATTTACATATTATGGATGAAACAAATATCATGGAACTTGATTTATGCATTACAGACAATACAAATAAAACTATACAATTTCCAATTTACAATAACTCTGATACGGAAAAAAATGATAAATAAATACGATATTTAAGCTTCAATACATATTTTGAATGGAAACGAAATATATGAAATTAATAATTTAGATAAATGTAATGAAACTGAAAATATTAAGACGACAACCGAAAAAGAACAAATATTACATAATAAAATAGGAAAAGGATTTGCGAATAATCGGCAACTTTTTAATCTCTTAAAGAAATATCAAGATATATTTAGCGATTCAGAAACAGATGTCGGCACTGTTAATTTTTTTTAATGTTCCATTGAATTGGTACTGAATGCAATACCTATACGTTCAAGACCATATCCGGTAAACCCAAAAACGAGACAAATCATTGAAGATGAATTACAGAAAAAGCTAGATAAAAATATAATTTTACCATCAACTTCAATCTGGAGTAGTCCTATTGTATTAGTTAAAAAACATGCACACTCAGATGATATTTTACCAGAAGACCAAAAAGAAAATAAACAATTATATAAGTTATGCATTGATTACCGACTGTTAAATAAAATTTCGAAGAAAATGTATTATCAAATGCTTACAATTGTGGATGTTCAAAATATGATCGCAGAGAAAAAGCCAACTTTCTTTACTAAAATAGACATAAAACAAGCATTTCTTAATCTGACCATGGCCGAAAATTCTAAAAAGTATACTGCATTTAATTATCCAACAGGACGATGTTTTCAATTTAACGTGCTTCCTTTTGGGTTATGTAATCCTCCCTTTTATTGGTCATTATATCTTTCAAAAACATTAGGAGAATTCAATTTCAAAAACCTTCTATTTTTCTGGATGACTGTATACTAATGAGTGACAATATCGAAACCCACATCAAAGAATTTTCTCAAGTTTTACATAAACTTAAAGAAGCTGGTTTAGTAATAAATCTCAAAAAGAGTCATTTTGCACAAAAACGAATTACATTTCTAGGCACAGTATTTGAAGGAAACACTATTCAAATGGACCCTGACAAATTAAAAATTTATAAAAGACTACTCACACATTGTCGCTCCGTTAAATAGATTGCTTAAGAAAGATACAATATTCAAATGGACCGAAGAACACGACAAGTTTTAATTATTTAAAACGGGCGTTAATGGCAAAACCAATTTTATGATAACCAGATTTTAATAAAGAATTCACTATTTATACAGACGCTAGCACCTCCGCAGTAGGATTCATTTTATGTCAGGAAGATTCTCCAAAACGTCACCATGTTATTTTATATGGTGGTCGTGCTTTAAAAGATAACGAAAAACGTTACAGTAATTGTGAACTGGAACTAATAGCAATCATCTACGCTTTGAAAGAATGTAGCGTCTATATATCAAATATGCATGTCAAAATTATAACAGACAATAAAGCTTTTACATTTTTGCATACAGCAAAACACTCAAATGACAGACTATATAGATGGGCTTTACCCTAGAAAATTATGATCATGAAATCATTTATAAAACCGGCAAGACAAATCCGAGCGATTACCTTAGTAGAATTAACTATTCCAAATCAGACATTCACGTTAAATCCCAGGAAAAAACAAATACACTTTCCAATGATAATACACCTTTAACATCTTCACAACCCTTGGCACCAATGCAAATCACACAAAATAACCATAGTGCTCAGGTTAACATTCTCACAAGAAAGATGCTAAAACAAACACTCAACAAAACACCCATCAATCATCAACCAATTCTCGCTACTGACAATCAACTTAGCACCACTCCACCTGACAACAGCGTTATCTCAGATAATGATCACATACCTGGTTCTCAACTCCAGACAGTAAATGACCGCAAACAACAACACACACATTTGGCAACTAATCAACTAGACATTATGAACTTACAAGCTAAATCAAAAGATTTTGGCGACATTTATGCATTTTTAAAGAATGGTCATTTACCTGATGATAAAGACTTAGCAAAACGAATTCCATATATTAGCACCCAATACGAAATAGTTGACAATGTTCTGTTTCATTTTTACGAACCAAGATCTAAGAAACATCAAACTGAAAAAACTTTAATTAAACAATTAGCTTTACCTGAGTCATTGAGAAATGAAATACTTAACAGTTTTCATGATTTAAACGATCACTTTGGTGTTGATAGAATATTTGCGACTCTCAAATTTTTTTATTACTTTCCAAAAATGTATCAAGCAGTTAAAGATTATGTTCAATCTTGTAAAAACTGTCAAGTATTTAAAAGAGATTACAATTATAAACCATATCCATTACAAGAACTTTTTATTGCATGCGAACCATTTGAAAAGTTACACATAGACATTGTTACTGTAGCGAAACAGAGCAAAGAATATAAATATGTTTTAAGCGTTATATGCGCATTTTCAAAATTTGCACTATTTATACCATTAAAAACGCAAAACACTATTGAAATCGCAGAACAACTTTTTCATAACGTGTTTGCAATATTTGGACCACCAAAACATATCACAAGCGATAGAGGACAAAACTTCTTAAGTGGTATAATGGATGTTCTTTATAAATTCTTTCAAATAAAGAGGCATCGAACTTCATCTTATCACCCAATGAGTAATGGAATGGTAGAACGGGTACACTCTACATTACTCTCAATACTACGTACATCATTAAATTTAAAGACGAAAGCGATTGGCCTGATAAGCTATCCAGTGTCCAATTAGCCTATAATTCAACAGTATGTCCGAAAACGACACAATACTCTCCGTACTACATTCTTTTTGGCCGACACATGAATAAACCCATTAATTCCGAATTATTTCCACCAATAAATACCAACCCTTCAATAAACACTTTTGTTGAGGAATTGAAACAAAGATTCAAAATTATATGGAACATCACACAAGAAAACATAAATAATTCACGTAACGTTATGCGCAAGATTTACAATCGCAAAACTGCAATACGTCCATTTAAATTAGGAGACCTTGTTTTCATTAAACAAGAAAAAGTACCTTTAAACAAATCTAGAAAATTGTTCAGAATTAATTCAGAGCAACCCTATTATATAACCAAAATATTACAAAATGGCACATACATTTTGAGAGAACGATATTCAAACAAAGAGTTAAAACTTCCGATTAATATCAACATATTACGTAGATACCATGATAAGAAGGATTTGCGTGATTTATCTCAAACATTCAAATTCCATGAAAACGAAACTAATGATAATACAGAAAATCAAAACAATCCGCAAACCGTTACCGACAATACACAGCCAAATATAACGGCAACTGACAAACAAAATACAATAAATCAAAATAATATTCCACCAGAAAATTCAAGCAAGAAATGGTACAAAGCTGACAAAATTTTAAAAACCAGAATTAAAGATAATCAAAGACAATATTTGATAAAATGGACAAATAAAAAGTATAAGAACAGTTGGGCAAATGACGTAGATACATCAGAGGCACTTATTAAACAATTTTATATCAATAAATCTCTAAAGAAAAATCACAAAAGAAAAACGTTAAAATAATAAACAAATTAAATCTTAAATTCTTTTTTCTTTTAGGCAAGATGTTGGTCACACGACTCATTATACTTTTCCTGTCACTTGTGGGAGCGCAGGGCGAACAATTACTGATGAACCACGGTGTTAAGTTCTTAGATCCCAAAACAATTCACTTCGTAAATAATGAATGGAACCATACTTTTCGATTTGATATGCCGAACTATCATTTTGTTAGTGACATTGGTAGAAATTATTCATTGTGTAGAGACACTTATTTCTACGAAAAAGGATGTACGATTAGCGTCGAATTCAACACTCTAAGGATTTTAATGGAACATGATTTACAATCTTTGTTACAAAAATTTCGTAGCATGATTCCTACAATCTCAGATGAACGGAAAACACGTGAGTCACAACCTTTACTTCCTTTTATTGACCAACTTGGATCAACCTTATTTGGAATAGCAACAACCTCACAACTGAATAAATTGAAAGATCATGCAAATAAATTGGCACAAAAAGTTAATCTCTTAACAAATACATTTACGCACGAATTTGGTGAAATGTCGTCATTTGCAACTAGTGTTCATGAGCATATGAAATTATTTGATGAATTCGTTGC
Source organism: Dreissena polymorpha (assembly GCF_020536995.1). Lineage (NCBI taxonomy): Eukaryota > Metazoa > Mollusca > Bivalvia > Myida > Dreissenidae > Dreissena > Dreissena polymorpha. The sequence continues at coordinate 48,685,980 of NC_068368.1, read as the reverse complement.
GAATGCTTCAGCAATCAGGCATAAAATTGTAGACGAAATGGAATCTGTTTCAAATAAACATATAACTGCCGAAAAGTTAATATTAGATGTAAATGATAAAATGATTAAAATAAGGTCACAGTTTGATAGGCTAGCCATAGGAATTGAATCACTGAGCAATCGTAAATTGTCGATTCATATAATAGACCCCGAACTAATGTCGCAAACGTTAACAGAAATAGCTTCGTCGTTAAAAATCAACTATCCGACTCATAAATTGGTCAGCACTGAATTGGCATTCTACTACAATATAGCTGAATTTATATATGGACGCAACAATAATTCGATATACATAATGGTATTGTTTTCACTGACAAACAGTTTGGATAACGAAATTTATAAATTAATTTTCTTTCCAATTCCTCTTGACAATGATATAAAAAAACAAAGATGCTAATGAATTTACATCAAAACCGCGGTATTCAATTTATAACGAAAAAACCTATTATTCACATTTCTCGATGAATCATTCTTGAGAGACTGTTTGACAGCAGGTTCAACAATTTTATGCAAACAGAATGTCATATTTGAAATCGATTTCAACACAAATTGTTTCGTAGAACTCTTGAAATACGGGGACAATGCAAAAAAGAAAGATATATGTGAATATAAGATAGTAAGAAACGTCTTGAAACCAGAGCTGAGAATTTTAAACAGTTCTAAGGTACTTGCATACATGCAATCAAATTTAAAATTAGAATGTGTGAATCATTCTTAAACAATCGATGATAGTAAGTACTGCATTATCGATGTGCCATGTGCATGTAAACTAGTCTCACAAAGTCAACGTATTGATGAGCAGTTCACCAAATGCTTGACAAATGATACTACTGTCGACCAAATATATCCAATTAACTTACCGTTACTCCAACAATTCTTTAATAATACGGTTTTGGATAAACTAATGAAAAACATCGCATATACTGATCCAATAAATGTATTATTACCGGTATTTAAAACTTTCGATCAAAACACACAGGATATATTAACTCGGTCACACAAATTAAAAATTGACATGCAAACCTTTGTGAAAAGAGCAAAGAAAAACCAAATTGTGTACCACAGCCTAACCGAAGCAATGCTCAATGGCGAAATTTCAATTGAATCAGGTTTATCCACTTTCGATATAATTTCAATCGTAAGTATATTACTTACAATCGGAAGCACACTCATGTTGATATTCCTTTCACGAAAGATTCGCATTTTATGAACTGCGATTACACTAATAAAACCAACAGCGGCACAACATCTTAAATACGACAAACCCACCACGCTATCACCACTTCAGGAATACGCTAACAATCTTAATGAGTCTCTGAAATATGAACATTTTCTTGTCTTTCTGGCCATGATTCACGTTTTCTTGCTAATAATCATCCTTCGCAAACTGCAAATATTCAAACGACAACGTGGCACTCTTTTGATTTTACATATATCAAATGGTTTAAATTGTATTGATATCAACATTGTAAGTTCAGCTTCTTGTCGATCAGAATGGATCATTGACTTACCTGTCACACTGAACATAAACGGCATGCGCTTTGGATTGTTTCCGAAACTTCTCATAAACACTTCGGAAATTTCGTTTCGAAACGCTACAGGAGATATAATGATGGAAATACCATCTGCTCTGTCAATTGGCATTTATCAGTACATCACACTTCGACAAATGCTCAACACAAACTATCACACTGAACTATTCTTGGTTCATAACGGAATTAAGGAACGTACTTAACCGAAATTCTACTCCTTACGCAATCAAATAAACAAAAACAAAAACACAAATGGAATAGCATTAGTTATCACTTTGTTTTATTTGATTGACAATTATCATCATATTTGAATATGTTAAAACGTTGATGTCCACTTTTGCATGCATTTCAACTTTGATGTCAATTATTTAATGTTAAATTAAAATTTTTCCATTTAACCATTATCAACACTTTGGAGATTATTGAAAAGATTTGATTTAATTTTCATTATTAAATTCTACATCTTACATGTTTTTCTCATTTTAGATGTCAATCGTTACATACTCCCATTTTATTCATTACATACAAGACTCAAAAAAAAAATACAATATATAAAATTTCTATCTCATTTCAGGCGGACACCACATAAACTCAGTCATATTATATTATAGAGTGTGCATTTTACTTTACTAGATTTATGTTGTATATAGAGTGTGTATTTAACATTATAAGATTTGTTTTGTCATTAATCTCCTATTGTACAACATATAATATCATTTTACTTCTACATTTTTGTACCCTTGAAATAATCGTACACTTCATTTAAATGGACACTGTAATTAACTTTTCATTTTTCATGTTATATTCCGCCTATTTCAAATTATTATTTAAATACAATGGCAATTCATCTGATAATCTAGACATTTCCATCCCTTTAAAACACGATCAACTACATCACATAAAATACTTTTTAAATGCTTTCCCAAAATTAAGAAAAATCCATAAACATACTAAAAAGTTACTAATTACACACATGTTAAACAATTCCAACATTTCATTTTCAAGCTTGCTTTTCGCAATTAACTACTTCTATAAACATATTCTCATTTTTCAATGCTCGACCATCTACTGTACGTAATTCACCCTCTAAACTTTCAGATCTGCCAACAAATCATTTTTATATTCGGGTTAGAATCCCAAGTTTCCATAATAGCATACAAAAGATTTATTCGATCAAAATTTCTACCTCCCTCTTTATATGATTTTTCTATTACAGACATCTTAAATGCAGATCTTAAACAAATCAATAAATTAATGAATCAACATTTTCACTTTTACCAAAAATCCCTTAAATGCCAGTCGACTCCTTTCGATTTTGACGACACATATTGCCGAGTTTGTAATGAAACATTAAAAAATGCAAAGAAAAATTCATAAAAATCCAAGGTCTTTATCCCCATAGCAAAAAATTCAGGAAAATTGATAACGTAAATTTCCATGTATTAATACGAACTCGTTGTTGTAATAGACCACATCATTCCTTTTGTGATTCTCAAATTCTCCAAAACAAGTTCATAATTTGCAAATTGTGTCTTCATTATCGTAAACCATTCGACTGGAGCCTTTTGCAAAATTGTTAACCCGTGTGTATAAATTGTATATTTTTTTTTCGTTTCAGACACTTCAGACAGAGTGTACATTTAAAGTTGTATTTTCATTTACGTTCTTATTGTTTCAATTTAATTATAGCCTGTATTTGTTCTATATTGTCAATATTATATTTCATTATCGTCAATCAAAATGTACACCATTGACCTATTCATTCAGCTCAATTTTTGGCTTTACCATTCTGCATACATTCAGGCCCTCATTCGGTTTTCACCAACACTTTACATTGAAGATATCATAGCCATCACACTCCCAATTTACGAATCACAGTTACAGCAAATCCGTTACTTCATATCTACCTTTCAGACAATGGACATCATAGAACATACACATGACATGTCAATATTTACATACATGATGACATCAGAAGAAATACAACTTGATACCATGGTCTTCATCATCGACTACTTAGATATACCTGTTTTACACCAGCAAATGTACGACCACTTCTAAGCGTTAACCATACACAAAATATCTACCTTAATACAGCTACGCCGAAAAAAAGCACTTACGTTTTATACTTGACCAGATACTTTAATAAAAAAAGGTTGCTTCTACCTAAAATCTTACTGAGTTTCGCTTATAAGTATTTACGGAACAATTTTATTTAAAAATCAGAAACTTTATTTCGGCAATAGATTTGTGCATTACCATTTCAACTGATTCTTAAATAAGAAACAATAATAACGAAATAATAAATGTTTGAATGTTTCAAACAAAGGAAAATACATGTACCGGGGTATCTGATTTTTAGCTCGGCATTTTCAGAGAAAACCCGAGGTATTGTCATAGCCAGCTCGTCGTGTCGTCCGCCGTCAGCGTCGTGTTAAAACCTTAACATTTTGTTAAGGTTTTGAAATTAGCTCTAAAATCAAATTGCTTCCACCTACAACTTTGAAACTTCATATGTAGATGCACCTTGATGAGTTCTACACGCCACACCCATTTTTGGATCACTAGGTCAAAGGTCAAGGTCAATGTGACCTTTAAAAAAATAATTTTGACAAGCTTTCATTTATTCAAAACTGCAGCCATAGCCGAGCGTGGCACCCTTTATGAGGTGCTCTTGTCTATAAAATTGTGTACCTCGGCAATAAATCTTTCAAAGTTTCACTAATCAATATTTCACTAATAACGCTAACAACCACACAGTTACTTCAGATTATAGATGGTGGTATAACCTTTAAAATAATCTTCGAAAAATTACATTCAATAAAGAAATAATTGTGTTTTAAGCAAAGGCATAACTGATATGAGTACCGGGTACTTAAAAAAAACAGCTATTTCGGCCTTAAACATTATGTGTTGTCACTGAATATATTTGCACAGACAGATATATTAGAAATCTGTATTATTTTTAGTCAACTTTTATTTTTAACGATGTGAAGAATAATTAATTAATGTTTCTTATCTTTGTTTATTGCGAGGTCTTTGAACCCTGTAGTCTATGGCGCAGCAAAGGTGTAGAAACTTTAACTTCTGCTGTAGCAGAAAAAAGCTGCTCGAGCAGCATTTAAATGCTGCTTGAGCAGAAAATTACTGCTCGATTTGGATATTTGCTGCTCGAGCAGTATCTAGATGCTGCTCGACCAGCAAAATTCCTGCCCGAGCAGCATTTTTTTCTGCTGCAGCAGCAAAAATCCTGCTCGACCAGCATTTATTTTTAAAATAAGCCCTTGAACCCGTCAGCCAATCAAAATTGAACTTACACACGGACGACATAAGCTACCTCTACGGAAACAAAATTGACCTGACAATAACTTTAGAAAAACTGCATCAAATTCATAGCAGCGGGTCACGTGATAGCCAATATGGCGGCGGTCAATTTATCGATTCTCGGATTGTCTATATAAAGTATAAAATACGTCTTTCATTGCATGAGCACGGATGGCTGAGTGGTTTAAGCGGTATACTATTACTGCAGAGGTTAGTGGTTCGAGCCCAGTTGAGGGTTACTTTTTAGCACACCTGAGCACAACGTGCTCATGGTGAGCTTTTGTGATCACCTTTTGTCCGTCGTCCGTCGTGCGGCGTCAAAATTTTGCCTTGTGAACACTCTAGAGGCCACATTTATTTTCCTATCTTCATGAAACTTGGTCAGAACATTTGTCCCATAGATACCTTGACTGAGTTCGAAATTGGGTCATGCTGGGTCCAAAACTAGGTCACTAGGTCAAAAAATAGAAAAACCTTGTGAACACTGTAGAAGTCACATTTGATGCCCAATCTTCATGTAACTTTGTCAAAATGTTTTTCTAAATAATTTGTTGGTTGAGTTTAAAAATGGTTCCGGTCCGTTGAAAAATATTGCCGCCAGGGGCGTGGCAGTATTCCTTAAATGGCTATAGAGAAACATTGTGAACGCTCTAGAAGTCACAGTTTTTGCCAAATCATCATGAAACTTGGTCAAAACATTGGTTTCATTGATATCTCGGACGAGTTCGAAAATGGTCCTGATCGGGGGGATAACGTGGCCGCCAGGGGTCGGGGCAGTTTTCTCTTCATGTATATAATGAAACATGTTAACACTCTAGAAGTCACATTTTTGGTCCAATCTTCATGAAATTTTGTCAGAACATGTGTTTTCTGGATATGACGGTTGAGTTCGAAAATGGTTCGAATCGGTAAAAAAAACATGGCCGCCAGGAGGGGGCGGTCATTTTTCTTATATTTATATAGTAAAAAACACTCTAGAAGTCACAATTTTTGCCTTATTATCATACACAATTCTATAAATATCAATTTTATATATGTCTCGGACGAGTTCGAAAATGGTCATGATGGGTGGAAAAACATGGCCGCCAGGGGGTGGGGCAGTTTTCTTTATATGTATATAGTGAAAACATGTGAACAGTCTAGAAGACACATTTTTTCCCAATCTTCATGAAATTTGGTCAGAACATTTGTTTCCTGGATACGACAGTTGAGTTCGAAAATGGTTTGGATCGGTAAAAAAACATGGCCGCCAGGGGGGGTCTTTTTCCTTAAATTTATATAGTAAAAAAGCTTGTTAACACTCTAGAAGTCACATTTTTTGCCCAATCATCATGAAATTTTGTCAAAACATTAGTTATGTAGATGTCTCGGACGAGTTTGAAAATGGTCGTGATCAGTGGAAAAACATAGCCGCCAGGGGGTGGGGCAGTTTTCTTTATATATGTATATAGTGAAAACATGTGAACAGTCTAGAAGACACATTTTTTGCCCAATCTTCATGAAATTTGGACATATCTTGGTAGAGTTAAAAAATAGTTCAGGTCTGTTAAAAAAAACAAGGCCGCCAGGGGGCCATTTGTTGTTCATTCTTCATGAAACTTGGTTAGAACATTTGTTCTATTGATATCTTGTCTTTACTGATACAGGTTTTTTAAATTTAGATTAATATTTGTGTATTGGACAAAAATGACACAAGTGTATAGAAAATTTAATTTGGGGATTTTCTATTCACACACTGAGAGATCAGATTTCCTCAAAAGCCTAGTAAAGATTGTAAATTTCCACCCACTCTTCTTGTCAGTTTTCAGAGTGCACATATCATTAACTTTTGAGCTTAGTGTCTAATTTGTACATGCATTACTGTATTAACTCCAAAGCAGATAATACACGTGGTAGGTCAGTATTACACGGACTGGTTCTCACTGTTTACAACCGATCACAAGCCCATCTGATACTGGTCAGTATCTTGGCAAGTGGCAAAAGTTGGAGAGGAATTAATGGTCTGTTACATAACTGACTTCTGTGAGTGGTAAACACATGATACTGGTCATGTTGTCAAGTTGTTAAGACCACTTGTTTACATTTGCTCAATACACAACACTAGCCTAGACTCTTTTAAATCAGATTGCATTGCTATTATGTTTGTTATTGACTGGATTAGTTAACTGCTCTAGATAACATATATTACCATTAATAATGAAACATTACAAATTGTGTGCACTTTTCACACATTGTCAAATAAGTCAAAATGAGTGAAAGGTATCCAAAAAATCAAAGACTCAACCATATAATGGATATAATTGATTAGTATATGTCCTGATTGGTTTTTGCACTATTAATTGGATACATGTCACAGGTCGTTGACATAAGTGAAATAAATTGGAGACATAAAGTATATAGAATTTCATCTTAGTATTAATAAGTACATGATTCCATGATACTTATTGGATTTGATTTTAAAATTAAATGGATTATGTGTAAACAAATCATTTACTTCATTCATTCCCACAGCATTGGATATGAGTAAATCATTAGTGTATACTAGTTTGTTTGGGTCCTGTTGAGTGTAGCTGATTGAGCACAATGTGCTCATGGTGAGCTTTTGTGATCGCCTTTTGTCCGTCGTGCATCGTGCGTTCTGCGACGTGCGGCGTCAACATTTGCCTTGTTAACACACTAGAGGCCACATTTATTGTCCGATCTTCATGAAATTTGGTCAGAAGATTGGTCTTTATTATATACTGGACTACTTAAAAAATGGTAACGATTGCTTGAAAAACATGGCCGCCAGGGGGCGTGGCATTTTTCCTTATATATATGGCTACAGTAAAACCTTGTTAACACTCTAGAGGCCGCATTTATTGACCAATCTTCATGAAACTTTATCAAAAGATTTGTGTTAAAAATATCTTGGACGAGTTTGAAAATGGTTCCGGTTGGTTGAAACACATGGCCGCCAGGGGGCCGGGCATTTTTCCATTAATGGCTAGTGTAAAAACTTGTTAACACTCTAGATGCCACATTTATTGTCCGATTATCATGCAACTTTGTAAGAAGATTGGTCTCAATGATATCTTGGACGAGTTCAAAAATGGTTTCGGTTGGTTGAAAAACATGGGCACCAGGGGGCGGGACATTTTCCTTATATGGCTATAGTAAAACCTTGTTAACACTCTAGAAGCCACATTTATTGTCCGATCTTCATGAAACTTGGTCAGGAGATTTGTGTTAATATTATCTTAGATGTGATCGAAAATGGTTCTAGTTGGTTGAAAAACATGGCCGCCAGGGGGCGGGGCATTTTTCCTTATATGGCTATAGTGAAACCTTGTTAACACTCTAGAAGCCACATTAATTCTCCGATCATCATGAAACTTGGTCAGAAGATTTTTCCCAATTATATCTTGGACAATTACGAAAATGATTCCGGTTGGTTGAAAAACATGGCCGCCAGGGGGCGGGGCATTTTTCCTCATATGGCAATAGTAAAACCTTGTTTACACTCTAAAACTCACATTTATAGTCCAATTTTCATGAAACTTCGTTAGAACATTTTTTCTCATGATATTTTGGGTGAGTTCAAAAATGGCTCTGGTCTGTTAAAAAAACATGGCCGCCAGATGGCGGGGCATTTTTGCCTTATATGGCTATAGTGAAACCTTGTTAACACTTTAGAAGTCACATTTATTGTCCAATCTTCATGAAACTTGGTCAGAATATTTGTCCCAATGATATCTAAGATGAGTTCGAAAATGGCTCCGGTCCGTTGAAAAAAAAAATATGTCTGCAAGGGGGCGGGGCAGTTTTCCTTATATGGCTATAATGAAACCTTTTTAACACTCTAGAACTCTTTATGAAATCTTTATGAAACTTGGTTAGAACATTTGTTCTCATGATAACTCTGCTGAGTTCTTACTTTTTACATCGTTCCCGTTCGTTGAAAAACATGGCAACAAATGGGCGGGACAGGTTTGCTTATATGGCTTTAGTAAAACACTTTAGAAGTCACATTTACAGTCCAATCTTCATTAAACTTGGTCATAACATTTGTTTCAATAAAAGCTCGGTTGTGTTTTAAAATGGTTCCGGTCCGTTGAAAAACATGGCCGCCAGGGGGCGGGTCAGTTTCTTTATATGGCTATAGTAAAACCTTGTTAAAACTCTAGAAGTCATATTTATGGTCCAATCTTCATGAAACTTGGTCAGAATATTTGTCCCACTGATATATCGGCTGAGTTTGAAAATGGTTCCAGTCCGTTGAAAAACATGTCTGCCAGGGGGCAGGGCAGTTTTCCTTATATGGCTATAGTGAAACCTTGTTAAAACTCTAGAAGTCACATCTAAAGTCAAATCTTCATGAAACGTGGTCCGAAGATTTGTTCTAATCTAATGATAGCTCGGCTGGGTTCGAAAATGGTTACAGTTCGTGAAAAAACATGACCGCAAGGGGAGCGGCAGTTTTCCTTATATGACTATAATTAAAAGCATGTTAACACTCTAGTTGTAATGATGATGTTGGTGCACAATGATGATGATGATGATGATGATGATGATGATGATGATGATGATGATGATGATGATGATGATGATGATGATGATGATGATGATGATGATGATGATGATGATGATGATGATGATGATGATGATAAGGATGATAATGCTGATGGTGATGATGGTGGTGATGATGATACTGGAAATGGATTCAGAAACATTAACAATTTAACAACCTAAATATCTAATTAAATATGCATTACCCAAAGTAATTATTGCCATTACTTCAGATTGTTATCTTTATTTTTGCAGATATTCAACATAGTTTTAAAACTAATAAGACAACAAGAATTGTTACATATGAATCTTATTTGACCTTTCAATCACTTATCCTAATCTCTATCAAACTCATGTATACATTGTTTCATTACAATAGTGTTGATTGATGCCTTCTTAATGTTTAACACTCCCTGGAAATAGACCCAATAAACTGCTCACTCCCATCAAAGACCTTTTATCTTGATATCAGTTGGACACCATTCATAATATAGATTACAACTTAAAACGTTTTAGGCCTACAGTTTGCAATCAGTCAGTAGTTTGTGTGTAATTATGAAAGATTTGTGATTTTAGCAGGTTCTATTGCTGTTTCAATTGGAAATATTATTGAAAGGTGAGTCTGACAATAATTCCAGGTGGTAAATAACAATATGTCAAAAATGTGAACAATATGGTAGTAAAACAACAACAATTTATCACATCTTTTAAGAAGCACAAAAACTGTTTGGTTAAAAAGAAGTTGTTTTGGCAGTTGTTTTTGAAATTATAATGTATTTATGCTACATATTTTTGTGCATTTAAATTATAAATTAAATATTAATATTTATTATTAAAAAGTTTGACAGTTGTTTTGATATTATAAATTTTCCAATGTCTTGTGTGTGTTTATTTCTATATTTGCACACATTTGTAACTATAAGAAAGATCAAGTGATGTTTTGTATCTTAAAAGATCAATGTTGAATTTCTAGAACATTATTCTCATACTCATTTACTTCTTTACAACCAACTTTGATATAAGATAACATTTCAACATATTGTATTTAATTATGCAAAAACTATTTCATAAACACTCCATTGAAAAAATACAGTTGTTTTCAGTATCTAAAGCTGTTCTTGCAAAACAAGTTATATCTGATCATCCCCTATAACATCCAAAGATGCTGAGCTATCTAAGGCTATCTACGGCAGTGAGCTTTGGAATAACAATTTCATCAAGTGATCTATTGAAATTGCAAATTACCCCAAACTTCTGTTTAAAACACATGCAAGGATACCAGAAATGCATTTCTAAGGATTTCTGTTTAATAACAATAAATGCTATACCAATAGTTTACATACTTAAGTGTCAAAAACTCAAATTACTAGGACAAATTTGCAGATTAAATCCACAGTACCTTGCAAAAGATCTATTCAACAACAGACTGATACGATCCCTTGCTTTAGACCGTCGATGTTTCGGCTTTATTCCTGACGTGTACAAAATATTACAAAGATACAATCTTACCAACTATCTACATTCATATGTTGAACACGGAATATTCCCTGACAGTGGAAGCAAATCAATGAACGCAATATCGTGACGCGTATCAACAAAGACATGGTAAAACGCTTAAAAGCTAGAGACCCATGGGGCGTAACGGCGCATCTAATTGAAACTAAGGGTTATTCCCCTTTATGGTTAATCGCAAAGGACAATAAGAAACTCTTAGCTTTGTGCAAAACCCTAATGAATGGCATCGGCTTATTAATATCAAATCGGTTCATGCAGATCTGCAAACTTTGTAACCTCAGAACGGTAAGCCTGATTATCCACAAGTTGTGTTATTGTACTGCTATTGAAACCGAACGTGAGAAATTGTGGACACTTATTTTTGAGACTTGTGGGATTGAAGACTTTAAACGCTTCATCCAGATCAATGCCTTTGAGCAATGTGTGAACATATTAAAGTTGGGCTCTAAAACATCTCAGAAGCATTTTTGCACCTTGATATTGCCGTCTCAATTTGCAAATTGCTACAATAATACAGTGATGATGCTGCCAATGATCAGATGTTTTATGGTGTTCTTTTTTTAATGTGATTTCTTTTACTATATTGCAAATATAGCAAATATGTGTATGCGTATTTGATTGTATATATGTAGTGTATGACACATATGATATTCCCATGAGGAACTACATTGACTGTAAACGTTTCACTATATCAGTCTTCTATGGAAGGCAACACTTGATTTGTATCTAGTTGGTCGTGTGTCAAAATTCCATGTATTTGCTAATCACATATGTTCGCTAATTATGTCTTTACTTTCGCTTTCGCTTTAAGACATATTCTAGGCGAATACATAATATCATAGTATTTAAACTAAAACTCGGTCTATAGAAACGTGCGCATTGGTGTTTAATCATTATCATTATTGTATATTTAACTATTTAACTTGCTATATTTGTATGCTGTTCTTATCTGTTTTCTCTTGTTATGGTTGTATGTGTTGTATGGTGCCTGTACGTGTTCGGCTTCGTGCGCGCGTGCGTGTGTATTATTGAGTTTATGAACTAAAATCATTATCATTGACTTCATTATGTCATTGACCTAACAATAACTTGTATATATATATATATATATATATATATATATATATATATATATATATATATATATATATATATATATATATATATACTCTAGTTATCTAGTTATGTTACTTATCTTTGTAAATAATCTAATGGTTGTATTGAGTTGCTTCATTTTGATCTCTTGCCTGTGTATATATACTCGATTGTATGTAATTATTTATAATCTGTATTATATGTTATGCTCTTCATGAATGGAGGAAAATAAAAGTCTATCTATCTATCGGATGGATATAGAAATAGCGTTGTCAGTATGTCAGTTTGTCAGTTCGTCAACATGACATTTCATGGATGTAATGATATTAATGAGGAAAACTGCCATGCTTAAGAACCATAACCTTTCACTTTCTTAAATAAGAGTTATTGCCATTTGGTGTTTTTGGTATGATGGAACTTTTCAGGGCTATATATCAGATACGATACAACATTTCAACATAAAAAATCATGGTTGTGTAGAAATCAATTGGAGGAAGTGCCATGCACAAGAACCATAACCATTCATTTTCTTAACTAAGAGTTATTGCCCTGTGTTGTTTTTGAATAATGTGACTTTTCAAGGCTTTATCTCAGATACGCTACAAGATTTTAACATGAAACTTCATGGGTCTATAGATATCAATGAGGAGAATTGCAATGCATCAAACAATCACCCTACATTAACCTATTTATGCCTAGTGGACTCTCCCATCCTTCTTAATTGGATCAATTTATTTCCAAAATAAGGGATGAGTGGTATATTATTTGTATATTTAGAATATTTCTTACAGAAATTCCTTTAAGCAAACAGCGCAGACCCAAATGAGACGCCGCATGATGCGTCTACGCTGTTTGCCAAGGCCTTTTTTCTAGACGCTACCCGTACGAAATTTTGGGGCGGAAATGGGACGGAAATGAGGCGTAATTGGGACGGAAACTATTGTTTCCGGGCGCACTAGAGGCGGAAATTGATTTCCGCCCCAAAGAGACCATGTCTCTTGATTTTTTTCCAGGCGGAACTAATTAGCAATTCCGGGCGAAAATAAGACTCGGCGGAAATTCATACTTATACATTTGTCTGGGGCGGATTTTCTGACTTTGGAAATTAACTCGGGCGGAATTTCATGCTTTTACATTTCTCTGGGGCACAATGTTGGCCTTAGAAAACTATTGATAAAGAATTTCAAAATGGGACTTAAAGATAATTAATAAACAGAGTTCTGATTTCAGCTTCTAAATGGTTATTGTAGGAAACATTTGCTATAACACAACGAAAACAACATTTATATTCAATTCATACAATAGTTAACCAATGCAATAAAGGCTGAAATGAGCTTGAAATGACACAAATAAAGGCTGGAATGACTCTGAAAAAATAGGACTAATCCACAAATTCAGCTGCAAGTTTTCACTCCTAAAAATTTGGAGGAAAATAATTAACTTAGATAAATACTGTTCTGGATGAAATTTATATATATTTTGGCTCAGGCTTATTTTTATAAGACCTAATAACTAAATCACTTTGTTATGATAATTTACCTTACAACATTTAAAGTACATGTAAATCTACTATGTATTTAAAATATCTTTGAATTAAGGGTTGTAGGATGCAAGTTGAAAATTGTTGTGAAATGCAGTAAATGTATCCCTGTTTATCAGAAGTGTTTTGTTTTACGATGACAATTTGGTGGCTGTATCTTTGTATTCCACCAGTTGTAAACAAAGAATGCATGGGTAATATAATGCTACAGCCTGATAGGACAGACACTGGTTCAGTGTGAGTCAGAATTTTAAAAATAAGAGCGCGGTGTTTGCAAGACCTGTTACTGGCTTGAAAATTTGAAATGCAGTTTCCTTTTTTAATTTGAAGTTTTAATAATATGATGATTTAATCTTACTTTGATGAACATTCTGAAATAATTAAGTAAAATGTCAACATTCAGTGTGTACAAAATGCTGAAAAGAGCGATTCAGTCAGTTATGATGGAACTTTTTAATTGCTCTGAACTACTAAACAGGTTTGTTTCTATATTTACTTTGTATTGTTTTCTTATAATGATGCGTTTATTATGGTTATATTGTTTAACAGTAATATCTGTTTTGGCGCATGGTTTACCCATAAAATTTATGAATAAAAATGAATGCCTAAGCCAGTTATCTTTGCAGTTAATTTCACATTATATAATAAACATAATGCAGTCAAAGGTGTCTATATCTTATTCAATGTTTCTTGCCATATCGAGATTTTTGTCATTTGTGAAATAGAAACCTAGTGTTTTAGCTCCATCAGAGGTCCAGATAAAATTTTTGTATTCCTTAAATTTAATTAGTGAATGTTTTAGTAAACAAACAAGCATAATTGTTGATTTGTAAGTATTTAGTTTTAAGCCAGATATTTTACTACAGTCTTGTATTGCGTTCATTAAAGCAGTGAATGAGTTAATTGTTCCATCAAGGAAGTATGTTGTGTCATCTGCAAAAAAGGTTTGTTTTATGACTGACTGTATCTGGATAAAGGTTGAAAGGTGCATGTTGTTTTTGTGATTTTTAAAAAGTTTTTTTTAGCTTTAGTGACCATTTAATGTCCGTCAATCCATCAGCAGCTTAAGGAGCTATGTATATACCGGATTAGTGCATAATACCCCCCCCCCCCTCGAAATCATTCACATATTCTCCTGTCATTTCCGCCCGGAAATAAATTCCGCTTGGAAACTTCCATCCCAGACTAATTTCCGCCCAGAAATCTTTTCCGCCTCATTAGCATATTTCGCCCCAAATTCTGCCCCATTTCCCGACCCGTTTCCGCCCCGTTTCCGCCTTGTCTCCGCCTAGAGAACATTATGTCTTGTAACCACTATATTACGGGCGGAATCAACAATTTTCCTGGCGGAACTGTCTAAAATTCCGTCTCAATTCCAGGCGGAACATTTCGTACAGGCAGGCATAAATGGGTTTAATTATTTTTTATAAGTTTAGTGTATATCAAGGAATGTACACCTACCCACAAACAACATTAATTTAGCGAGGGATATCAATCCAACGAAGTTGCTTGTTCCAATATTATTTATTAATCAACAACTTACTAATTTCTGTATATAGCTTACAATCAATTACAAAGTGATACTCATCTTCGAGCATATGACAACTATTACAGTGTCTCTCCTCATATGGAAGTGGAGCAAGTTTTTCCATCTCCCGGCCTCAACTTTCAGTATTTTAGAAGATGCACGAAATCTACTTAAGTCACTTCTAAACTTAATTGTTTTGATACTTATTCTAAAGGTTGTTTTTTTAATCATAAAAGTTACATAAGTCCTAGCTCTAGAAGAATTATTCAGCTCATAATTTTAACATAGACAAAATATTTTATCTTCGCCAACATTTTGATATAGCCATGAATATTGAAAGTGATTGCAAAAGGCAACATACAGAATTAGTCCAGTTTATAACATTTGGTCTGTTAACCATTTCTCTCTACACATAGTGTTGCACATGTATTTAGCATATTTATAGTTCTCTTGTTTTACCATTTTTAATCAATATCTAATACATTTACAGCTCTTATTGTACGGAGAGCAGTTCGTCCTTGTTCACCATAAAGAAAAGTATTTTGAGTCTGCATCTTAACATACAGTATTCTTTTACAAAAAATCAACAACAACATTTCTTTCTAGCACACGAGCGTTGTTAAATCCTTACACCTCAGAGCCATAATGCAAAATAGGCCATATGAGTGTATCAACTAAGTCAAGTTTACATTTAACACACATTGTAGGGTATTTTAACATGCACTGTTGAACTGATAAGAATTGTATTTTTTTCTTAATCTACCATCTTTCTTAAAAATCATTATGGTTGTCTTTGAATAATTTACATTTAGTTTTCATCTACTACATAACTGTTCTAATAATGACACCCTTTTTCAACATATCCTCGGTTTCTGCCATTATAATAATTGCATCTGCAAGGCGAACACCACATCTTCTACACCACCGCGACCTAAATTTATATTTGACTCAAGGTTTATACAAATAGAGTTGTAAAATATTTAACATTTATAATCTCAAGACAATAATATTCAATTTGTAAAGATTCAAATATGTTTGTTTACAGAGCATTCTAATCAACAGCTTGGACTTTAAAATTCACATTATGACATAATAATGATCAGTGTAATAAGAAGATACACATGTGCATGATCTGTAAGCAGTCTGCATTCTCTGTTGAAGATATATATGGTCCAAACATGCACCCTGCTTGTGTGTTATCTCTGAGGAGGTTAAGAAATATCCATTTTTCTGCATGAGCTCCTTTATTTTTGTGTAGGATGTAGACAGGGCATCTTCATTGAAGTCTCCAAGGATTATGGCATTGTCTCTGTCTTTTAACAACTGGAGAAGCATCTTTAGTTCCTCAATAATGCATGATTTAGTCACTGATGGGGATCTGTAGATCAAAACAAATGTGTTTCACTGAATTTATACTGTAGTTGGACCATCATGCACTCTACGTGAAGGTCTCCAGGTACTTGCAACTGCTGACATTATAGACTACTTGTATAATAGCATGCCAAGCCGTGGAACTTTTTGTCTGTATCTGGTTGTGTTATGATTTTGTAAAAATCTGGAAGGTCAAGAGTACTAGCCTGGTTTAAGTACATGTGAGCTTCTGTGAACATTACAACATCTGACATTTCAGTGAGTGGATCTTTCATTACATCAAGAAAATGCATTCGTAAAGATCGAGCATTCAAAAGACTGATTGCAAAAGTGTTGCATGCAACTAGATCATTCAAAATATTTATGGATTTGGCAGCTGCATGTCTGTTTGAAGTCTGTTGGTTTCCCTATTTACAGTGTTGCTTTGTGTGATCTTTGAAGGCTCAAAGTGCAGTAGTCTCAAAAGTGCTCAAGGCTACATAAGCTTGGCCTGCCAGATATCGGTTTTCAATGGAAACCACACGTTCATCCACGGATAAACCCTGGACTTTATGAATTGTGCACGCAAAAGCAAGTTTAAGAGGAAACTGTCCAAGTTATTTCAGGATCTAGTTTTCTTGATGATGTTAAAAACGATACATCAATTCTTGTGATTGGGACAACATCTTTCTCATAGGCTTGCAACTTAATTGGAAAAGTTTATCTAGCTTTCTGTCCAATTGTTCCTTTGTCAAACTTGACAAGAATCGCATGGATATTAGTGGAATTTGGCAGAGAGTCTACTACAACTCCTTGAGAACCATTGACGCGACCATCTTGAACATCCATATTATCATAAGCATGACTCTCGCAGTTTTGCATAGTTCAAGTATCTTCAATAGACCACCTGTGTCTGAGGGTTTGTCTGAGGTTGAGTAACAAGCCAATGATGCTGGTCGCGAGTGAGTGCAACAACTGGCTCTTGTAGTTCTTGTAAGCAAGGCATGTTATGACTGTATGTGTCTGCATTGCGGGCAAGTATGTGAAGTGCTGTCCTACTGTACTCCTTACATAGTAGCTGTAGGTTTCTGGATAGAAGAATGTCTATGTCTGATAAAGTATGATTGCCATCCGAACCCTGTTAAGTAAAGCAGCAAAGGGGGCATCGTTTTTTGACGCATCAAACAGCTTGAAGAATTTCTGCCATATATTTCCATCAATGCGTTGCATGAAATCTGAAGGCTGTTCAAAGACATATCTTCCGATGGGGAGTCATTGGAAGAGGTCTCCAACAGCTATGGCGGATATTCCTGCAAAAGGTTCCTTTGGGTCAGCTTCAGTATGTTCTGTTTCTGGGGCTATTTGATCCCATGTATGCGTGTGTGTGTAGGGGGGGGCAAACTCTTCAATATGAGTCAATGCTTCTTGAACCAAGTTCTCATGTTTCATAATGGTCGAGAATGTTTGTTCAATGTCATCTTTCCTTGATTGGTAATGTTCTGCAAAAGTTAAAAATCCTCTCAGCGTATGGTTTTTTTTCCAGTCAGCCAGGGCATGAAAAAATCGTTCTGTTGTAACTATACAACTCTGGGTCTTTTGATTCTGAACACTGATTGTAGCAACTCTGGGTCTTGATTCTGAACACAGTTTGTAGCGGACGACAGCCCGGAGAAGAACGTCTCTTCATTTTGCCCAAACAGTTTAATTGTACTGTGGGTGGGCGTTTTTGGAGATTTTTTGAAGAGTGCTGTCCGGTGTCTCCAAGCATATTTTCACCATCAGCTTTAGGTTCAAATTCACAAAGGTCTTCCTTTGCTTCCTCAGGCTGCTCAGCTCTACAAGTTTTATACCACATTGCAAATTCAGCGAGAAACATATCATGCAAAGTTAATGGCCTCGCAGAGTATCTGTCAATGACGTTGGTGGCAAACACATTTTCATCTGTTTCATTAAGCACTTATAGTAAATGTCTGGGTTTGAGTATCCTTATTTGCTTTTCTGGGTATCGTGATGGAACCCATACAATCTTGAAGTTGGACATAGGCATAGGGAGGCTTATAACTCTGTGTGCAGCTTCTGAGCACTGACATTGCGAGCGTTGGAAAGGAATATGCAACCTTCTTCATATGTTGCTTGATTTCCTGGTCCTTGAGTTCTTTGCTAAGAGCCTGAAGAAGTGCTCCAGCTTCACATTAAATGCTCCATTGCTTCATAGTATGAGTTGCTTGATACATTTGCACTATTCAGAAGAGAGTTCAAAGTAAAGTATGGACTTTTCTGATACTGGTTTCGGATAACCAAATCTACAGGTACTGTCTTTTTCTGCAGGTTATTGTATGTGAATGTGTCTGGAGATTGCTCACAAGTCATGAAGGTAAAGATCTGATGGAAGATCTGTCCTCACATATTTTTCAATAAAGTCGTAGATGTCCTCCTTATTGTCACAAGGTTTAGGTGCATCATCTACCCATAGTATTGCACGAAGGTGAGTTGAACCTGGCTGCTGGAACTCAATTCGGTAGAAGTATTTTGTCACTTTCCCTAATGGACATTATGTGGATAAGAGTACATCTGTGAACATGTGTTGGACTCGATGATGAGAGTGCCTTGCAGCAGTTGTAGGCTAGGCTGTTCCTTAAGTGGAGATGGGGAAGCTGAAGGTGACTTGACCTTACCAGCCAAAGCAGTAGCAGTCTGTTGGTACTTTGATTGAGTACAGGTAGAACTTTTGTCTTGTGATTGGATAGTAGATGATGTTGTTTCGTCGTTTAAAGGGGTGTTGGATGAATTTGCATCATTTGATGTGATACTTAAAGTCGGGTCCTCTGATGGGGTACTGGGCTGGCCGTTGGAAGGGGATTGTTTTTGCTTTGAATGCTCTCCATGTTATGGTTTATAATTGCACTTCAAATTCTAGCCAGTAAGTAGAGGGACAATCGTCATATAATCTACTAAACATTGTATACTGAAGCCACTTTAGCCAGAAATTGTGGTGATGTAGTGCTGTGTCCTTTAGAATAGAAAGAAAACAAATGGCAATGCCCTGATGATATCCTTATACAGTATGTTATGAATGGTGCATGTACAAAGCAGAACATGTACAGAGTATACTTCTTCATATTACATAAACAGTAATACTTTAAATACATCACTATATGTATCTAGAATTTTCAGGTTTTATTTCAAGGTTTTATTTCAAAGTCATGTTAACATGTTATAAAAAAGAAATGCAATTATTTTATTTACAATTTTGCATGTTTCCTTGCACATGTTATGTTAAGTATATTACATAATGTGTGAGAAAATGCAGACAATATGTTATACATGCACACAGAGAAAAAGAAAGGCGCAAGCAGTGAATATTACACTAGATACACATCATGATACCTGTTTCCGGTGCCACCGCTGTGAGGTGTGGCTTCACTGATCTGATTTATCTTCTATTGGTGAATAAAGAAACTTAATGCTAATATCATCCATGTTGGATATTTATAAATGAAATAATATTTATAAGACAATGTAACTATTATCAAACAGGGAACATAATACGTTTTTAATTTTACTAATTCAACTAATGCAATTTTTAATCAAGCAATATCACTTTAATCAGTTCAGGCGGCACCACATCTATAAGTGAACATATTACTAGATGTAACACAGAGAGGATAAAACAAAAAATGCAATAACAATCGCAATATGTAAATACACAAGCAAACAACTGAAAATTGTTTGTTACCTGCGACTGTGAGCATAATTTAGATATGAGCTTTCATCATCTGATCCACTTTTGTAAATAGACTGTAAACACAACTGGTCTCTAAGTGTGACCTTAAATCATATATTGACCAAGGCCAATACATCTAGCAATGTACATGTATCAGACGCCATGAAGGAGTCGTTGCTGAGTTACCGGTGGAAATAATGCGAGGCGAATATATCTGCGAAAAAATCAGGCCGATCGGTATATCCGAGTTATCAATCGGACATTCAATGTCACAGTGAGCTTGACCTTTGACCTAGTGACCCCAATTTCAATAGGGGTCATCTTCTGTATAAGGCCAATGCACATGGAAAATATCAAGCCAATCGTTGAATCAGTTGGCGAGTTATTGATCGGAAACGAGTTAACTCTAAGTGTGACCTTTGAACTAGTGACTCCAATTTCAATAGGGGTCATCTACTGTCCAGGGCCAATGCACATGGAAAGTATCAAGCCAATCGGTGAATCAATTGACGAGTTATTGATCGGAAACGATTTCCTTCTTAGTGTGACAGTGACCTTGACCTTTGACCTTTTGACCCCAATTTCAATAGGGATCATCTAATGTCCAAAGCCAATGCACATGTGAAGTATCAAGCAAATCGGTGAATCAGTTGACGAGTTATTGATCGGAAAAGATTTCATTCTTAATGTGTGACAGTGACCTTGACCTTTGACTTAGTGACCCCAATGTCAATAAGGGTGATCTACTGACCAAGGCTAATGCACATGGGAAGAATCAAGCCAATCGGTGAATCAGTTGACGAGTTATTGGTCGGAAACGATTTCAATCTTAGTGTGACAGTGACCTTGACATTTGACCTAATGACCCCAATTTCAATAGGGATCATCTTATGTCCAAGGCCAATGCACATAGGAAGTATCAAGCCAATCGGTGAATCAAATGACGAGTTATTTATCGGAAACGATTTCACTCTTAGTGTGACAGTGACCTTGACATTTACCCTAGTGATCCCAATTTCAATAGGGGTGGGGTCATCTACTGTCCAAGGCCAATGCACATGGGGAGTATCAAGCCAATCGGTGAATCAGTTAACTGGTTATTTATCGGAAACGATTTCACTCTTAGCGTGACAGTGACCTTGACCTTTGACCAAGTGATCCCAATTTCAATAGGGGTCATCTACTGCCCAAGGCCAATGCACATGGAAAGTATCAAGCCAATCGGTGAATCAGTTGACGAGTTATTGATCGGAAACGATTTCACTCTTAAAGTTACCTTGACCTTTGACCTAGTGACCACAATTTCAATAGGGTCATCTACTGTCCAAGGCCAATGCTTATGGGAGGTATCAAGCAAATCGGTCCCTCCGTTCACAAGTTATTGATCGGAAACGACCTGATCTACCTACAGACAGACCGGCAGACAGACAGACCGACCGACATCCAGCAAAACAATATACCCCCTCTTTTTTGAAGGGGGCATAACAAAGGGATGTGTTTTAAACAGATGCTAACCATTGACTATCGACTGAGTGTATCTCATTTTCAGTCTTTTCAATAATTATCTACTTAATCAGCGACATTGATTTGCCGGAAAGAGAATCAAGTATCGCTGACTTTCTCATCCAACAACGATTAATCGAGTTTATTCGATCATCGTGACATCACTACTTATAATACTATAATATTCTCAACCCATTTACTATAACGATCAGTTTACTGTAACGATGATTTAACAGATGTGCATAATTCTGTGGCATCTTAAAACTTATTTAAGTGGCATTATGCCTCAGTCACAAAAAATCCGGTCGCCGGCCGATGTTTCCGATCTCCAGGCATCGGGAAGACTGGAAATGTCGGAGCCGTCCGCCGTCCGATGAGTGACACATTTTAAAACCTCAGTCACAAATAGACACCGATCAGCGGACGACGTATTTTTCATCAGACCTCAGAGCAGTTAAAATGTTCAACGACAACAACAACAACTTATTGACAACAACAACAAGGCATTCGACGTGAACAGCAACTTCGATGGGCAATGGGCAGCGCATGGCTTCACAGCCAAACACCAACTTCATTGTTCTATGAACAACGCCTGACGTTACAGCCGGACATTCGATCAATGGCATTGGACCTCTGATGTTATTCGACGTATTGTTATTTGACAATTGCATAACATGTCTTGCTTTCCGTAATTAGTTGCCTACCACTTTACACAAATTTTAGGATTATAGCCGTCACATTATTGTTTTATTAACGCTATATTTTGTTAGTTAAGTAATTATTTGTTCTAATAGATTTTTAATATCATAAAATATATAAACTCTCTTTTGATGAAAAAGAGGTATGTGTAAAGTAATAGGTAAATTTCTATGATTAAGTTGCATAAATAAGCCTTTTATGGTGAATATAAACATCAAAATTATGGATCTTTAAATTTATTAATGCAAGTTCATATAACAAAGTTATAAATGATAGAAAGTCAGTTGTTTGGGTTTCGACTTGCATTAAATAAGGGAATACAAATTTATTGCTAAAATATTAAAACTGTAAAAGCCACCGAAACATGTATTCATTCGTACATAATAGCGATCAATTTGAAAGTTTTGACATAATAATAATATATAAATGATTGGATAATTGACGTTGGTTGTGTATATTAGTTTAGACTTCAAACAGTGGTTCTAACAGATTATTAATACTTTTTTTTCGTTCAATATATTTTCTTTCCTCGTCAATAGGTATGTGTGGGTAGAGGGCATCCCACTCCACATCGTACAAAGTTTACAAACAATATATGCATATTATAACACATTTCATACATAATAAAATCAACAGCTTTTACATTACAATATAAACAAATAATGTTATTGATAAAGAATTGATTTAAGTCCCTAATTACAACTGCTGGAAAAGGGATAACAACAGTTCCCATTCTTTACTTTTAGGCAAATCATTAGGGTAATTAGTTTCACTTAGTGCATGCCAATGTAAGGACAGGTCCGATTCTCTTGGTGTAAGAGTGGGTCTAGTTTTAAACCTTTTACAATTATGAATAAACATTTTTTATAAAAACAAATAATACATTTAAAGGTCCACTGGTATTTGCATGTCCCAATATAAAGGAATGCATATTAAGAAAGTTCCAAAATTCATTAATTAACTGATTGACATGCTTACATTCCCAACATATATGTTTATTAGTTTCACATTCAGTTTCACAAAAGGTACAGTCGACTGTAGTTGCGTAACCAATTTTAAATGGAAAGGAGTTTGTACCTAAGTTTCTATGTATAATTATGCCCCCCTTCGAAGAAGAGGGAGTATATTGCTTTGCACATGTCGGTCGGTCTGTCGGTCGGTCGGTCTGTCGGTCGGTCGGTCGGTCCGTCCACCAGGTTGTTTCCGGATGATAACTCAAGAACGCTTAGGCCTATGATCATGAAACTTCATAGGTACATTGATCATGACTCGCAGATGACCCCTATTGATTTTCAGATCACTAGGTCAAAGGTCAAGGTCACAGTGACCCGAAATAGTAAAATGGTTTCCGGATGATAATTCAAGAACGCTTATGCCTAGGATCATGAAACTTGATAGGTAGATTGATCATAACTAGCAGATGACCCCTATTGATTTTAAGGTCACTAGGTCAAAGGTCAAGGTCACGGTGACCCGAAATAGTAAAATGGTTTCCGGATGATAACTCAAGAACGCTTATGCGTAGGATCATGAAACTTGATAGGTACATTGATCATGACTCGCAAATGACCCCTTTTGATTTTGAGGTCACTAGATCAAATGTCAAGGTCACGGTGACCCGAAATAGTAAAATGGTTTCCGGATGATAATTCAAGAACGCTTATGCCTAGGATCATGAAACTTGATAGGTACAGTGATCATGACTGGCAGATGACCCCTATTGATTTTAGGTCACTAGGTCAAAGTTCAAGGTCACGGTGACCCGAAATAGTAAAATGGTTTCCCGATGATAACTCAAGAAAGCTTATGGCTAGGATCATGAAACTTCATAGGTAAATTGATCATAACTAGCAGATGACCCCTATTGATTTTCAGGTCACTAGGTCAAAGGTCAAGGTCACAGTGACAAAAACATATTTACAAAATGGCTGTCACTTCAACTAAGAGCCCATATGGGGGCATGCATGTTTTACAAACAGCCCTTGTTTCATATTGAAACAATTGTAAATTGGTATCTCGTGTAATTCGGAAAGGCATATCAAAAATGTGTCGCCATTCGCATGTTTTAATATAATTAAAAATATTCGAACATGAAGCTATGCACACTGGCGAGGACTCGTTTTTTTGAAATTGTATCGTACATAGGTTTCGTACCCTTGGTATTTACTAAGATAGACCGTATACTAGTCGGGATGAAAGGCTTCATAAATCTAGTGTCTTTGGAACTTCGGACTTAATGTACCTTGTCACTGCGTTAGCAATACCAAGGAAAAGAAGGTAATTTGGATGGAAGTAATATATTTCACAAAACTTATCGTGACTGTAAAAGGTACAAGTTTCAATATTGTGCATTACGTCCCCAATAAAATTCACGCCCTTTTCGAACCATGATTTAAAAAATACAATTTTGTTACCAATTGTTATGTCTGCGTTATAGAATAGAGTATTTTAAAGCAGAACCAGATTTTTAAAAGGTTCTTTTTTTTTTAAAGTTCAACAAATGACTTCAAAATATAATTTATAAGACGCAGGGGTTATATATTGATTTATATTTAAAGCGTACTCACTCGCTGTTAACACCGTGGCTGGTTTGCAGCCTTTGATTACAGATTTATTTACTGCTTTGTAACCTACTAATTTATACCGGAATTTGCATCATCCTCCAACATGATTCAGAACAAGGCAGTTTTCATTGTTTGTAAAGCGCAATTTTAATCGTATTATTTCGATTATTTTGGACAAACATCGGGTTCCGAGTATTGTCGTATCATTGTAGACATTGATTTGTCAACAAGTTTTCTTATAACAATGCGCTTAGACGGTTCAAATTATCTCGATAATTAGAATTGAGAAAGCGTCCTTTTGTTGTTCTGACTTACTTTAGATTCGAAAGTTCTGTAGAGTAACGTGTTAACCATTTACAGTTACTGCTATATTTCCAGACACGTTCGTGATCGTAATTTATGATTTTCAATATCGTTATTTACTTGACAGCTGAGTTATTGTTTTAAATCTTAAAGTTTGATATACGACGTGCATGTTGTTTACTCGATGCCATTGGATGTTTTGACCATATTTTATAGCGTCATTGACCTATATTTATAGCCATAAACCTTGGTGGGCATCATCTTGATTCATTGGCAGCATCAGTGTTGAAGTGTGTCCATCAGGTGTTCATCCGCTATTACCTGGAGTATTTCCACTGTAACCTCATCAGAGGATTACACAAGCTTTTTCAATTCACTATTACATGATGGATCACCAAATGTAACCTTTTTATTTCATTTTCCTCTTGCTTATATGCAGGAGTGTGTCGAATTATCAATTTTATTTGGGTGCTGGTAATGAACCCAATTTATATCATCAGGTATTGGCTGCTTACCCACTACTTTTCTTGGGTATTGGTTGTGTACCCATTATATTTCATCGGGTATTGGTTGTGAACCCATTATATAACTGGGCTTTTATTGTGTGCCCATTACAATTATCGAGTAATCATATTGGCTGTGTACCAATTATATTTCATCGGGTATTGGTTGTGTACCCATTACATATCTTTGGCTTTTATTGTTTGCCCATTACAATTATCGGGTATTGGTTGTGTACCCATTATATATATCCGGGTATTGGTTGTGTACCCATTTCATATTATCTGATATTGGTTGTGTACCCATTATATTTATCGGGTATTGGCTGTGTACCCATTACATTTATCGGGTATTACTATTGGTTGTGTACCCATTACATTTATCGGATATTGGTTGTGTACCCATTACATATCTTGGCCTTTGGGCTTTAGTTTAGTAGTGTGCCCACTACAATTTTCAAGGGCTTTAGTTTAGTATTGTGCCCACTACAATTTTACAAGGGCTTTAGTAGTGTGCCCACTACAATTTTACAAGGGCTTTAATTTAGTAGTGTGCCCACTACAATTTTACAAAGGCTTTAGTTTAGTAGTGTGCCCACTACAATTTTACAAGGGCTTTAATTAAGTAGTGTGCCCACTACAATTTTACAAGGGCTTTAGTTTAGTAGTGTGCCCACTACAATTTTACAATTATCGGGTATGTGGTTGTTACCCATTACATATCTTGGGCTTTAGTTTAGTAGTGTGGAGTGCCCACTACAATTTTACAATAATAACATCTTGGGCTTTAGTTTAGTAGTGTGCCCACTACAATTTTACAAAAATCAGGTATTTGTTGTGTACCCATTATATACTATCGGGTGTTTGTGTACTAATTAAATATTACTGGGTATTTGTTTTACCCAGTACTAATTATCTATTAAGGGTTGGTGTTCCCATATGTATTCATGAGTATTTGTTGTGTGCCCACTACAGTTATATCAATGTTTACATTAAGTATGGTTTTACTGGGTATTTGGCATATAATGATATACCTATAAAAATTAATTTGGGTATTGGCACACTATTGTTTTTTAAGACATACCTTTCAGGTATGTGCTTTTTCAAGCTATTTGAAACATGAAATAGCAAGTAGTAAACTCTTAATATGATTTTTAATTATTTATTTTTCCCTTACATGTTGATTGTTGTTTCAGTGCCATGGGCAAAGCAAATCCTAACACAGCAAAAAGTGGCAAGCAAAAGGTCACAAAAAGCCCGCCTCAATGAATCGGAGGAGCCAGGACCTAAACAGAGCCACAAAGACAGAATGTGTTGTATATGTCTCTTTCACTGTCTGCCAGTTTAAATCTGCAGCCCAATTGTTTATACTTTTTGATTGGTTGCTCTTTTTCAGGTACATTCCGAATCTTACTTTTGTCAAGGTTGTTCATATTATGTATATATGTTAACTGACAGGTTATGGTTCCAGGTGTCTTTCACTTATTTACTGGTACCTGTACTTCATGCCAGTGCTTGTTGTAGTTATCTCTCTGGTTGTCTGTCAGTTCCAAGCCACAGCTCCATAGTTGTACTACACTGTACATGATTGCTTTCCCTGTTTATGTGTTACAATTATTATTTTGCTTTTTGTGTGTTGCTTGACTTTTTATGTGTACCTAACAATTTAAAGCTGCAGGTAACCTTTCACCTATTACCAATGTCTGTTATTATGGACAATATTTGTCTATTTTTATCTCAGATGTTGTCTGAAAGTTTAAGACTGCAGTTCCATTGTTTTACTATATGATTGCTTACTCCTGTATGGTTACATTTTATTATTTTACTTTTGTTGTTCTGCTGTATAATCTATGTTTACCTGCTAGGTGTAGGCTGCAGGTTGTCTTAAAATTTTTACCATTACCCTTTATTAAGGCCAATATTGCGTTGTATACTTTTCATATGTTGTCTGATGGTAAAAGGCAGCACATACATTGTTTAACTACTGGGTTCATGATACCTTACTACTTTAACAGTACATTTTAACATTTTGCTTTGTCAGGTTCTTGTAAATTTAAGTTTTAAGCTGCACGTTCATTTTCACCTCTTAAAAGGTACCTGTACTTTAAGTCTTAATTCCAAAATGTGTTGTATACTTCACTTTGGTCATCTTGTTGGTTTAAGGCCGCAGCTACATTGTTTAACATATTATTGTTTATTTTCTTATCGATACATTTTCTTATCTTACTCTAGTTGCTTTTCTGTTCAACTTATTTTTACCGAACCGTTTAACAAAGGCCTGTTATTAGGGCCATATCTGTTGTATATATCTCCTATGTCAGACGGTTTAGGGACACAGATCCGTTGTTTTACTTTTTTTGCTTACTTTTTTACCGGTACATCTGTTTTATATTTTACTGTTTTTGCTTTGCTGTACAATTTATGTTTACCTAACAGTTTAATGCTGCAGGTAATTTTTCATCTATTAACAAGGCTGCTTTTAAAGGCCAATATCTGGTGCTTATATCTGCTATGTTGTCTGGCGGTTAAGTGCCGCAGATCGGGGATCATACTATATTATTTATTGCCTACTCTTTTAACGGTACATTGTCTTAGAGTATTGTGTGTTGCTTTGCTGTACAATTTAGGTTTACCTGACAGTTTTAGGCTGCAGGCTGCAGGCAAACGTTTCACCTATTAACAAGGCTGGTTATTAAGGCCAGTATTTGTTGGTTATATGTCCTATGTTGTATGACAGTTTGCGGCCGCAGATACATGGTTTGTACTACATGATTGCTTACACCTTTAAGTGTTCATTTTCTTATTTTACTTTTGTTGTTTTGCTGTACAAGTTATGTTACCCTGACAGTTTAAGGCTGCAGGTAGTCTTTCACCTTTTTTTTTACTAGTGCTTGTACTTGATACAAATATTTGTTTGTTGTCCGACCGCTTAAGGTCGCAGCTCCAATGATTTACTTATTGTCTGTAGAAGTCACTTTTGTTGACAATTTTGTTGTGCAGTTCTTATTAGCACTGAATTGTTTTTTTGTTTTTTTTGCTTTATTCATTTTTTTCCTCGGCAGTGTTTTTCTTATGGAGCATACACTTGCATTGAGTTATGCTCATTCTAGTGATCGTTAACACCATTCCTATTGTTTCAATTAATTAACATCACTCAGTTCTATAATTTGTTATTTATTAGCAGATGGATGGTTTAAGCCTAAGGCCTCTTTACAAATCAAATTTTGTAATGCTTATTTGTCCTAAATTTTCACATTACCTGACCGTACGAAAGAGTATCTGCTTCAATGTTTCTGGCGGCCTCGACCAAACGTGCGTATGACCGATTCTGGGTCATGTTCACAGCATTTACCTCTTAATGGGCAGTTTGGTAACCTGCTACACATAAAACAGTAGCTTCATTTGTTGCACATTTGCACAATCGTTTCATTTACAATCTTATCCTCACCACAACTGTAATTTATAACTGAAGGTATATTTTTTAGTTATTTCCCCCATCGTACTTAACTATGGGCTTATTTGTGGATAGGATACAAGGAGTTATTAATGACATCTGTGTACATACTAATCTTTTTTGTGTGGGTTATTCTTGGCTATTCGTTGTCTCCTGTGGTGTTCATTGCACTAAGCGAGTGCATTAATATGAGAACCCAGGCTAACCATATGTACATACCTTAACATAAAGCTTGTGTTGTTTTTTAGCTCACCTGAGCACAACGTGCTCATGGTGAGCTTTTGTGATCGCCTTTTGTCCGGCGTCAACATTTGCCTTGTTAACACTCTAGAGGCCACATTTATTGTCCAATCTTCATTAAATTTGGTCAGAAGATTGGTCTCAATGAGATCTTCGTGAAAATTGGTCAGACGATTCATCCCAATAATATCTTGGACGAGTTCAAAAATGATGCAGGTTGGTTGAAAAACATGGCCGCCAGGGGGCGGGGCATTTTTCCCTATATGGCTATAGTAAAACCTTGTTTACACTTAAGAGGCCACATTAATTTTCCGATCTTTTTGAAACTTAGTCAGAAGATTTGTCCCAATGGTATCTTGAATGAGTTTGAAAAGTGTTTCGGTTGCTTTAAAAACTTGGCCGCCAGGGGGCCGGGCATTTTCCTAATATGGCTATATACTGCTTTAGTAAAACCTTATTAACACTTTAGAGACCACATTTATTGTCCGATCATCATGAAACTTGGTCACAAGATTTGTACCAATTATATCTTGGATGAATTCGAAAATGGTTCCGGTTGGTGGAAAAACATGGCCACCAAGGGGGCGTGGCATTTTTCCTCATATAGCTATAGTAAAACCTTGTTAACACTCTAGAACCCATATTTATTGTCCGATCATTATGAAACTTTGTCAGAAGATTTGTCCCAATGATATCTTGGACAAGTTCGAAATTGGTTCCAGTTGCTCGAAAAACATGGCCACCAGGGGGCGGGGCATTTTTCCTGATATGAATTCGTGAATCTTCATGAAACTTTGTCAGAATATTTTTTTAAATAATATCTTAGATGTGTATGAAAATGGTTGTGGTCTGTTGAAAAACGTGGCTGCCAGGGTGTTCACTAGTCATGAAAGTTGGTAAGAATATTTTGTTCTAATGACATTTTGTGCTGCACAGAACAGGTCAGTTCCTTTCCTCTCAGGTGAGCGACTTTGGGCCCTTTTGTTATTTAGTTTCTTAGGGTCAACTTAATTTTCTGTTGTGTTTATTGTTCATGTTCACTTTTCAACAGCTTATTGCTTCTTGTATATGCACGTAAACTCGTTTGTTTTTTACCTCCGCATTTGTCTGGATTATTATTGTCCATCATTGCAGCACCTTGTCAAATTTTACTCTCAACTTTGTATATTTGCTTGTTAATACATATATGTATATCATTACTAAATATTGTCTCAATATGTCTTATTTATATATTTTTCGATGACAATTTATCTGTAAGTTGGACGAACATTAAAGTCCACAAACCAGTCCAACCAAGGAAATGGAGAGCGCAAGTCCTAAAAAAGTTTAAAACATTCAAATAATGCAGTATTACTGACTGGATTAAATCAAGTAATAAATAAGTTAAACAAAGTGAAAAATAAAACAGGATGTAAAGGTGTCATGGCACATCACATGACAATTGCAGTACGTGCAAAACATAATTTCCAGTGAGAATTACGTTATCTGTGATTTAAACATAGCATAGGTGTCATGGCACATCACAAGCTGACAATGACAGTATATTCGGAACATAGGTCCATAGAGAATATGGAACATTTGCAAATTTTTGATGGGTTTAATTCCATTATTGCTTTCTTATCTAGTAATAAATAAATGCCGGTTGGCCCTTCTGCGCCAGCCCTTTTCAATCCACTCATTTGTTGTAGTGTTTTCATGTCCCACAAATTAACTAGGAAATTTGGAGAGCGAAAATATAAAAATATAATTTATAAGACGCAAGAGTTATAAATTGATTTATATTCAAAGCGTACTCACTCGCTGTTAACACCGTGGCTGGTTTGTAGCCTTTGATTACAGATTTTTTTACTGCTTTGTAACCTACTAATTCATACCGGAATTTGCATCATTCTCCAACATGATTCAGAACAAGGCAGTTTTCATTGTTTCTAAAACGCAATTTTAACCACCATCCCACCCCTTCCGCCTGCGTCGTTATGATTCTCAATCTACTTTTTGTGTTTTATTTGCAATGTAGGATTTGTACTTGCATGCATAATATACATGCCATGTTGATATAATGTCGGACTTTAATGTTCGTCTAACTTTATGGGACATTTGCAAATTTTAGATGGTTTTAATTCCATTATTGTTTTCTTATTTAGCAATAAATAAATGCCGGTTGGCGCTTCTGCGCCAGCCCTTTTCAATCCACTCATTTGTTGTAGTGTTTTCATGTCCCACAAGTGAACAAGGAAATTTGGAGAGCGAAAATATAAATGTATCTTTCTAAAATTCATTTCGTATTCTGTTAATTAAGTTTTCGCGAAAGTGGCCACAGTTGTATAATTTATTATGTCAATCATTGAAATAAAATTGCTGAGGAGAAATTCAACCAGATATTTTTGAGATATTAAATAAAGACAAATCAAAATTGTACATATGTTTATCAATTATGTATCATGGAAGCAGTGAGTTACAGAGAGAAGTTGTAAAAATAAGATCTATAGTACCTAAATGGTTTGTTTGCAGTCATTGATATGCACACTGGAGGAAACATAGCCGTCTTTGGGTGAGTATTAATGTAATCACTATCACCTAAGTATCAATAGTATTTATATACATAAACATATATATATATATATATATACATAAACATATATATATATATATATATATATATATATATATATATATATATATATATATATATATATATATATATATATATATCTATATATATATATATATATATATATATATATATATATATATATAATCTCAGCGTAATTGTCGATAATTAATAAATGACAGTATGTTGCGCGGATCTCAGAATGTAGGAACATCGAGGCATTCTTTAACCATTTTACTGCTTCCGGTCACTGTGACCTTGACCTTTGACCTAGTACTTTAAGTAGGGACTACTCGCGGGACGCCTTTTATCGAATCACAATTCATACGCAAGATGTGCAGAATAAGTGAAATTAGTGAGCAGTTGTTGATACTTTAATTAATACCACCACATCGGGGGTATAAGCGATACATTCGTAAGATATAAGGCGAGCCTCTAGATTGTTAGAGAAAACTCCAATGTACTCTACACAAGAAATATTCAAAGACCACAATCGTCAAAATGTCAGTTTCGTATGTGACCCTGCACAGGTTACACTATATTTACAGATCCGGCTGTTTACAGAATACAAATATTTTAGTTGCGCAACAATTTTCTCTCTTATCAAAATCAACCTGATTTATTTGAAGACACAATTTTTTGTAGGGGCACTTGCCATGACTTTATTTTTAAATATTTCTTTGTGCGTGTGAAAGGTAAAACATTGTTGTGTACTACACATTTACTGTTTTGCTTGAAGGTTGGAGACTACATGATGAGACCTTGACACTTGGCGGTATAGCTTCAACTAAAAAGTAGCCGGTAAACAGATGGCTTTGAAACAGTGAACTTCGATTCGCGTTGAGTTATTTCTTTTATATCGGATGACCTTTCATCTTGATTGATAAAATCAATTCGGCTTAGAAGACTCTTTAGGAAAAGATATGGTTATTAGGGTCTCTACGCGCAAAATGTTGCGTTTATTTTTTGCTTTTACACTGAATTTGTTAAGGAAATATTTTTGTATATTGTGACCTACTCATAGGTCGCGAAAACACATGCTTTCATTACCTTCCGGAATATCCTGAAGTGATAAGTTATTTTGCAAATCCTTCAACATAGACAGACGATTTTATTTTTCATTTTGAATTTCAAGAGCCTTTTCTCGCAGTGACTCTTTTTCTTATTTTATTTGCGATTGCGTTTCTTTTGTTTCCATGAATTTAATACCTTAAGACATGAACTGAGTAGTTTAAGCTAATAATTCATAATATAGCCGCGAAAAATTAATTAAATATTCGTGCTTGGGAAAAAGCAAGGAAACTTTTTTTTATTCTTACTCATGTTAAACTTAAAGAAGTTTGTTTAATACAAAAAAGCGGACGAAAAATAGGCTTAGTCAGTGTTCCGTTATCGGCGATCTTACTATATATTCAAGTAGATGGATTTTTCACTTTTTGCTAAAATTACCGTTTCGAAAATTTTTCAAAGAATCAAAAAAAGATTGATAACATTATAAAGATCTTTATTAAATATAGCGAAATTAGGTCAAGATGGTCAAGGTCGTCGTGTGGCACGGACGGAAAAAATGTTCTCGTTGAAAAATTATGTATTTTCGCACGAAATCAACATCTACGATATCCGATTTGTAAAATTGCTGGTTTGTTTTGGTATCCCTTTGTGTCCATGCTACACTTTCGTGGCAGCAGTAATAATAATTAAGTCTGAAAAGATGCATAATTTAAATGACAGATGTCAACAATGTAACTTTCGCATAAAGTACACCGGTGCCCGGACATCCCTGATACCAAGCCACTTCTTTCAAATTTTTCTCTATAACATGGGCCTTGCTTCTCCTACAGCCTACCGTAGCCTCCCCATCAAACAGTTATGATCCCAATCTTAAACAATAAATTTCCATGCGGCGTATGTGATAAGCCATGTAAATCTAACCAAGAATGTATTGCATACAATTCCTGTGATAAGTGGTTTCACCGCAAATGAACATGCCACTAACAGTCCTCCAAGCAACAAAAGACACCAGATAAATTTGCTGAAGTTGCGAACTTCCAAAATTCTCCGCCACAGTATTAGAAACAACCCACATCGACTCCACTGCTACTTCGATAGCCACATAAAACTCTTACAGCATACTATCCCAAAGCAACAATCCTCCTGAGAGCCAAATCATCACACACAGCAGCTCCTCATCCTTGAACAGCTCTATTGGCTCACCAATGCATACCTCTTCACCCGCAAGGAAATCCACCAGAGGCAGTAACTAAGGCAGGAACACTCCGTCTATACGCAGTCTTGTCACCAACTTGCAAAGAATGCGGGCTAATAAAGCTGAATTCTGGCTTCTCATGAAGGAAGCAGAACCAGACATAGTAATTGGCAGCGAAACATGGCTGCACCGGGGATTCTATGAAAGGGAACTACTCCCTCCTGGATATCACTTAATAGCTAGAAGGGATAGAACCTATAGCCTTTATGGTGGGGTCATGATTGCAGTCAATAACAGCATCGTTGGTACTGATATCAACATCACAACCAACAATGAGATCTGTGCAGCCTCTCTTGAAAGGCCAGGTAGTCACCAACTTTTAGCTGGCGCATTATATCGCCTCCCCCCCCTACACAGACCAAGTCTAAATGGAAGTAATGTGCCTCAAGAAAAGGGAATTACATCTTAACTGCCCTATTTTTAACATCTGGATTGCAGGCGAAACGAATCTCCCCCATATTAACTGGGGCAGCTCTACTATAGATGGTAACTCAAACCCAGTCGGCACTTACCAGCTACTGATCGACACCATCTTTGATAAGACTTTTTGCAAACTTTAGCTTTACCGACAAAAAACAACAATACACTCGACCTCTTTATTTCATACATATCATTACTCATAGAAAAGACAAAACCTTTTCCTGTATTAAGTGATTTCCAACCAACTGACAGAATACCCAAATATCGACCGACCAGCCACACAATCCTCCTGGTGTCTCCTCACTGAACAAAGAAGGCGTGGCACACAGTCACACCAAAATAAAAGGCAAACATACTTTATTAGTAGTGTGTTTATCACTGAGGGCAATCGCTACCGCCCAATAATGACTTGTGACCTATTCCCAACCATCCACAACTTCACTGTTTAAATTGACGGAGTAATGAGGCTCCTAGAGCCAATTGACCCTCACAAGGACACAGGACCAGACGCGATTCTGACACGATTCACAAGGGAAACAGCAACAGAAATAGCCCCGGCGTTTACGCTAGTCTTTGCTGCAATCCTACAACCTCTGTCCTTTGACCACTGCTCTTTCTGGTTTACATTAATTACCTACCAGACACTGTTACCTCAAAAACTCGGCTGTTTGCTGACGACAATCTTCTTTACAGAAGGATCAAGAGACCACACGATGCATCAACTCTTAAGCACAATCTGGATGTAATACAGAAATGGGAAAAAGACTGGCACATTTCATTCAATCCGTCAAAGTGCGAAGTCTTGCACATCTCGAAACAGCGCAACCCAATAAAAGCAGAGTATGTAATCGATGAACAGAAGATTGCACCTGTTAAGGAAGGAAAAACCTTGGAGTGACAATTTTTGACAGCGCATCTTGGAAACCGCATGTAGATGCAGTCATCCGGAAAGCAAGCAACCGCCTAGGCTTCCGGAGGCGCAACCTGTCCAGCTGCCCACATAGCCTCTCAGCACTGACATACACTACTTTAGCGCAAGCAATACTGGGGTACGCTGCAACTGCATTAGACGCTCACACACAGACATGCATCGACAAGATTGAAGCCTTTCAGAGACGCTCTGTTCGCTATGTGAATGGCGATTACAGAGTCACAAGCAGCAGCTCACAGATGAAAGCTGACATTTGATTGCAGCCCCTCCAAGAGAGACGTCAAACTACTAAGATCACTATGATGCACCGAATCAATCATAAACAATCTGATTGACATACTATCTGACCCATGCTATATCATCCACAAGATCCAGCAGTATCAGGTACATCATTCCATACTGCTGGACAGATAACCTCAGACATAATTTATAAGATAATTACATGTGTATTATTATATCAAAAGACCCCATATTTAAGCCTACTTTTTTATCAAGTAGCATGAAATCAGAAGTGAGTGGATCTAGTATTGGACAAACAAATGTCTCAATTTTCTATTTCTGTTGTTTTAAATGTGGCTTGTTTTACGAGTAATACTCTGACGGTTAATTCGGGTCGATAATTAATATATCCGCGTGAAACAGAATGCTTTTGATCTTAAAATTCCACTGAACGAGTTATTAACTCCTCAAGTATTGCTTAGTTGTCACTCTTTTAATTATTGTGCACATGTTAAGCTTTTCAGGCGATATTATTCCGATAAGGAAACAGTACTTATATCATACAGCATGTACACGGTGACTAACCAATACGGATAATGCTGGAAACATTTGTGCGTTTCCAGCTAATACCTGAAACGGCACCGGAATATCTGTAAATATCGACTGTTTCGGGGTCAGTAACAAAAACGTCGATTTGCAATGGGAACCTACATTGCCCAAAAGATTAGGCACAAAACCTGTGGAAACGAAAGTAAAATGCAGATATTGGTCCATGTAAACAATGAATTTCAAACTTTTGAGCTAGTTTCCTGATGAAAAAGGCCGCATAATTCTTGTAAAAACATTGCCATGATGAGTGACGGTTTAGTTTGTAGAAAAACAAGTATTTTATATGTCGATTGCTGGCACCGGATACTGTATGAAGTAGGCTCCGGATAATAGCCGAGACTAATGAATTTAAGTACATGTATAGCACGTTTAAAGAATGTATTGGATTCTGCTGATGATTCTGCTTCATCATTTAAAGACTTTCTTGATTTTATATTGTAAAATGAAATGGTTCTGTTACTTCTCGTCTCTCAGACCACTGTCTTAACGCTTGAAAAATGTATTGTACCTACACTGAAAAATGTTATTAAAACTAGGCATTTAAGGTTACACATGATAAAGGTTCTTAAAAAATCTGATGTAGAACGCGTGCTATTGTTGAACGACCGATTCAGCAATAATATTTATAAGATATAAGAACCCGGTGATTGTTTAAATATAACATTTATATACACGAATCGATAACAGTTTGAAAAAGAAAGTTTAAGACCAGTTCAGAAGTGTTAATTGTAAAATATGAGTGTTGTCGTATTATTAGTCTTTTGTTACCATTTTTGTTTTCTTGTGTGTGATTATAATTATAATTGATTATTATATTTAATATTAGGTGAAATTAGTTGTGTGTAACCTATGGTTTAGATTAAGAGATACTTCCCTTGTTTACAATTGCGCTCTTCAAATGCACACATAGTTAGGTATTTGTCGTTTTTGGATTAACTCATTGTCAACATTTAGAGCTAGTATCTATTTTATTTGTACACGATGTATGTTTAACATACAAAAGTTTTCATTTCATAATTCACTCATTACTGTATTATTTTTGTTTCAGACTGCAGTGCCCTAACATCTGACTTTGAAGTTCGAGATAGAATATGGTAAGTATAGTCTCAGTTGATAAGTTTATTTAATGGGCTTAGGGCTACTGTTCGATATTTCTTGGATTGGATATATAGCAGTGGGCTGAGTATAATTGTACAATATCTGAGTATCATTAACTTTAAACTTAATGGGAACAATTTATCCTGCTTTGTTTAACTGCTATGTCCATGGCCTGAGTAAAGTAACCACGGAGGAAAAGTGTGCCAGTTGATAGGCTCAATCCCATGACGTCGGAACACTAGCACATGTCAATTGCAATAATAATGATAATTTATTTCAGAATGTCACGACCGACCGATGTGTTTTTCGGGTTTGAAACTGCAGAGACTGAAGACAAGCAGGAGAGTTGTGTTTTTATCTGTAACAGTTCCCCCTAGTAATGCAGACAGATACAATGTTGAGTCTGGAGTGGATAAAAAAAAATGCAACAATCATGAAGATGAAAAAGCCACCGAGCAACCATTAGATAGCTGTTTTCATTTAGAATATTCAGTTGAAATTGTGGTCAACATAATAATTACATGAGTGCAAAATATGTGAAAACAAATATAGGACAAGAACTGGCTACAAATGATATTTAGTAAGCCACATAGTTGTAATATTTGTTCAAACTTGTAAAAACATTTTTGCATCAAAATTTTGGGTTTGTTGTAGATCCCAAAAACATAATGATAATTTCTGTTGTGTATTGTTATTGTCTATAGATTTTGTTTAAGTCTGGCAATGCCGATGTTACTGAAATTATAGAGATTTACCGGTAGTTCAATAATGTTTGGAAATATGTAATTGATTATGTGCATGTGGGTAGACCGCATCATTTATCACTCTTATGAAAATATTGAAGCTGTGCCGACAGTGGTATACAGTGTACTACTTATTGGAATCCTGTATTTGTCGAGTTCCATAATTATTACCTTAATACTGTTAGTAGACAGTGTTCATATCAATTAAAAATAAATCAACATAAATATATGATATCCTTTATCTGGTCATGTTTACGATGTACATAATTGTTACCATTTCAAACATCTTTTAACGTTAAATGATATAATTTTAAATTTAATGTTATGAACTCTTAAATATTTTAATAAAAGCGCATTCATTTCTCTATATATTTAATTAATTTTGAAAATATTTGAAACAAAGATTTGATATGATTAACAAAAAGAGTTCCACTACGTGGCAAAAGTCTATGACTTGAGATACAGTTTAACATTATTGAATTTGATTTTTACAAAACATGTTGAAATTGTGTTGTTATACGTTTAAAACTTGTATGTCTATTACTTTAAAAGACACATTCTTGAAGTGTTTGTAAAGTAATGATTTTTTGTATAAACCATGCAAGCATGAATGAACTAAAACATTGTGCTGAATAAAATTGTTTATTACAGTGTCAAACATAGTTCGTTCTATTCCGTGTTGAAGAGTTTGGTCTCCTATGGTGGTAGTTGCAGGTTCGAAAACTGACTCAACCTAATTAAGTTAGCTTTAATGTCTCTTTTTAGGTTAAAAAAATTTTTTTTTTACAATATCCTATTGTCCTGCAATGTTATGCCAAGACGAGTGGTTGGCGGCAGATTCTTCGATTCATCACATTTGTGGTGGCAGCGTATTGGCAAACAGCCCCTTGCGACTTAATGCGGTTTACATATATCGGACCGTTTAGATTTTCGTTGCCGCTTTCCGCGCTTCGATGTTGAATCAAATGCATGATTTCTGTAAACAAAGAAATATACACCCAAACAAATTACATTTATGCAGCCATCTCCTAAGAATCAAAATAAAATGTAAATAAACTTAGCGGTTAATTGGAAATTAAATATACGACAGGTATTACTAGTGAAATTACATTTCATGGGTGCTTTAATGTCTATTGCGCAATACCTGGAAGTTAAGATCATAAGCTTTTCTTACAAGAAATAATACGCGTAACAAATATCTGCGTTTAATGATTACGTTACGTTTTTTGTCTCCAACAATCTTGAAACCTATATACGCATGTCGTTATGAATATCTTTCAGTGGGCAAGGGGCAGGTATAAAACCGGGAAATATCCGGAAAACCCGGAAATCTTTTAGGTAAAACCCGGAACCGATATAAATGGTTATACCTTCATTATTATTCGTCCGATATTAATTATAATGGTACCGTTGTAAAGAAGATCCGCTACAGATTCTAACCATATCAAAATATTTTATGGCAGGGTCGTAGTCGGCCTGTAAATCGCGGACAAAGTCGGCCTGTTTTAACGGGTTTTTTTACACACGCAAATGCCGTAAAGAAAACCCGGAACCGATATAAATGGTTATAACTTCATTATTATTCGTCCGATATTAATTATAATGGTACCGTTGTAAAGAAGATCCTCTACAGATTCTAACCATATCTAAATATTTTATGGCAGGGTCGTAGTCGGCCTGTAAATTGCGGACAAAGTCGGCGTGTTTTAACGGGTTTTTTTACACACGCAAATGCCGTAAAGAAAACCCGGAACCGATATAAATGGTTATAAATGCATTATTATTCGTCCGATATTATTATAATGGTACCGTTGTATAGAAGATCCTCTACATTTTCAAACCATATGAAAATATTTTATGGCAGGACGTAGTCGGCCTGTAAATCGCGGACAAAGTCGGCCTGTTTTAACGGGTTTTTTTACACACGCAAATGCCGTAAAGAAAACCCGGAACCGATATAAATGGTTATAAATCATGCATTATTATTCGTCCGATATTAATTGTAATGGTACCGTTGTAAAGAAGATCCTCTACAGTTTCTAATAATATATAAAATAGTTTATGGCAAGGTCAGAGTCGGCCTGTAAATTGCGGACAAAGTCGGCCTGTTTTAACGTTTTTTTTTACACACGCAAATGCCGTAAAGAAAACCCTGAAAAGGAAAAAGGGGTTATAAAAACATTATTATTATTTCGATATTAATTATAATGGTACCTTTGCAAAGAAGAACCTCCACAGTTTCTAACCATGTTAAAATATGTTATGGCAGGGTCAGTGCCAACCTGAAAATCGCGGTCAAAATTGACCGAAAAATACCGTTTTGTTTTTGTACACAAAACAATGTCTTGAGGAATACACGTAAAAGCTTAAAGGGGCTATAAAAGCATCCTTTTTCTAACTGACCATACATTTTTGGTACCGTTGTTATGGTTTTCTTCTTCTGTTTCTAAATATGTAAAAAAAAATTGTGAGAAAGCATAATATGAAATAAGGGGATGCATCAAAGCGAGCTCAATGAATCTGTAATAGAAGAAGCCACGGACTCTAGATGACAATATACAATATACGCACCGTGAAGAAACTAACACACAACTTATATACAGATAATATTTGAATTAAATCATTAAAGGCACTTCCTAGCAGAAGAACCTGGAGTTCGTAAAGACTGTTATAAAAAATAAGGAAATGAACTTTCAATTATTACTTTAATCAGCAATTCAACAACAAACGGGCCATATTAAAGGGTTTCATGTGACCTAATGAACTGAACTGTAAGCCCAAAACCCCACCCAAAACAGATTGTCATACTATCCGTTGCCAGCCTTGCAACCACAATTTACCTACGAAGGTCAGATCGGGATTCGAACCCGAAACCACCCATTAGCCATCTTAATAAGATATTATTCCGGCCTGGGTTGCTCTACCAATTAAGCTATTCTGACCTTTTGAAAAATATATGGGTAAACTGCAATTCTGTTGAATAGCATGACTAACTTGCTTAGAAAAACGTTTCCAAAAAATTACATGTACATTTCATTGAAATTGTGTTATGATTTAGAACGATATATTGTCAGTTCAAAAGGTCACACGAGGCAATGTTTGAAAAGCCCACAAAAGCTTCCGTTTGTAAAATGGTGATAATTTGCCGACTGTATAGTCCATATAAACCCTTATTTTGCACAAATCTGGAAGAAACATATATGGATCGAAAACCAACTGCAGATAAGAGCAACAGAACAGTCCTTGTAACTAAGTAACTTTTTTGTTTTAAAATCGCACAAAAGCTGCTGTTTGTAAAATAGATAAAATCACCTTATGTCGGCACACATCTGAAGTATATACGTTTCGAATACCAACTGCGGATAAGAGCAACTAAACAGTCCGGGGCAATTGCACTTTACCGGTACGCACTATAACCCAAGCCCTTATAATTAGTGTTAAGTTGCGCAAATTTCGGAATCCATGATGGCAGCGTACCGGTAAAGTGCAATACAGCCAACATAAATAAGGAGTTAAAGCGGGACTGCACGATTTGTGTCAAATATGTTAATCAGCAATTAAACAACAAACAGGCCATATTAAACGGTTTCATGTGACCGGACGAACTGATGAACTGAACGGTTAGCCCAAAACCCCGCCGAAAACAAATTGTC
This sequence comes from Dreissena polymorpha, assembly GCF_020536995.1. NCBI lineage: Eukaryota > Metazoa > Mollusca > Bivalvia > Myida > Dreissenidae > Dreissena > Dreissena polymorpha. The sequence goes on along the minus strand of NC_068368.1, from coordinate 48,643,972 downwards.
ACACTATCAGTTTCCAGCCTTGCAACCACAAGTTTACCTACGAAGTTCAGATCGGGATTCGAACCCGAACCCACCCATGAGCCATCTAATGATACCGGCCTGGGTTGCTCTACCAATTAAGCTATCTGACCTTTTGAAAAATATGTAGGTAAACTGCAATTCTGTATAATAGCATGAATGACTTGCTCAGCAAAAGTTTACAGTTATTCGCACATCCCCGCTCATAGCAAAACACAATTGACTAACATAAAATCTTTTTCTGTAAATTTATAAATCTTTAATCGAAACATCTTCATTCATTTTCATAAGATAATGTTTTATTAATTTTGCATTGCCTTGTGGCTTTAAATTTAAATTAGGAGATTTGTGACGTATATCGTGTGTGGTCATTTCAGTGACGAAAAAAACTAGTTTAACCTCAAAATATTTAACATACAGTCCACACAGGCTAAACAGGGTCGACACTCTTCGCTGTTATGACATTTTTCGTTTAAATGAAGTCTCTTCTTAGCACTGTACGCACATGCATTATGCATACTAATTCGTTGATTTTGGACCAATTCGTACAAGTTTTGACCCGCAGCCTTGGAGCGTTCTCTCTCTCTCTCTCTCTCTCTCTCTCTCTGTTAATTGCAATATACGTTTACAATCTCATATTTTTGTGCAGTTATTTCAGCTTGTGGTCTTGTTTACAGTAGACTTTTAAAACGATTTTACTACTAGCGAAAGGCAAGTCAGTCTTTCGTTGATTTTTTTGTTCTAAAAAGTGCTTTCTGCAATGCGTGCTTATACTTTTGTAAAATACGCTAAAAAGAAGTACAATTCCTTTTACCAAAATATGAATCATTTTCTGCACACGTGAAATGCAAATTATTTCATTGCGAATGAGATGCTAATAGACTGTTGTAATGACAGCGATGAATTGAAAGAATCTGTTTGTCTCGTTTATTTTATATATATTATTATGAAAAATTATTCCGTTAAAGGCATGGTCAAACGGAAAAACATTTCATGGTTATTATAATATATTATTCCTTCACTAAAATGAATGATATATCTTTGGATAGTTGTCAATTTTGTGGTTTGAAATGTCATAATATGTAACGTCTCTTACAGAGTATATTATATATACGATTTTGTAGTGACTGTCATGTTTTATACATAGCACACACAATGTACCCATATCCGATTTTTCGTCATTTAAAGTCAAAAGTTTCAATTGGTTGCATCAAAATATCACTCACTACAAGTTGGTTTTTAACTACTTCAAAAAATGAAAATGTTCCTTAAATTGACTATAGAGGATTTGACACCATTGAGTTAATGCTGTTAGTACAGATGACATAATAGTTTCAGATTTTAATTCGCACCTTTCGCTTAACTCAACGTTCAATGGCACGCGCACTTATTATTGTTACTAATGCAAGATAAAATTAATATGTGAATACTTTCTAAAAAACCACTATCCTGCGAAAATGGATCTTATTTAATTGTGGTTCCCTCTTATGTTGTCCGTCGACTTTAAGAATAATGTGTCAGTAATAAAAGTATTGTACAGATTCACATGCTTTGTAATAAATGAAAGATGCAAATGTGTCCCCAATTCATCTTTTTCAGTGCGCTTAATGTAGCTTCTTTACCTGTGACTACGTGCTTATTTTTTCGAAGAAATGAAAGATTCAAATGTGTCTTATTGATATAATACTACATGCTATACTGCCAGGGTCATGCGAAAATGGATCTTATTTCTTAATATCCAACTTCACACTTAATTAGCGCCGTCTTTAAGGCTATGTCTATTTAAAGAACAGATTACGGGGCGCCCAGATTACAGTGAAGTTTATACTAATGTGCAACAATGATGTGGGTCCACTCTCGTTGTTTATTTTAAATGTACATAACAATTTGGCAATAAATGACATCAGTTATTTTCAGTAAATCCAATTTGTTCATAACAGTAGCCAGGTGCCTGAGATAGAGCTGATAAATAGGGATAACCACAGCGGGTGGCTAATACACAGTGTAGACTTCCCCTGTTTTATTATTGGAATCGTTTTTTTTTATCTGATTGGCATTTATGAAGTGTATTAATTCGGGTCTGTTGGCGACCATTTTATGTGCAAAACTGTGTTTCTTACATAATTTCCATCGTTATGCTTTTAAACACAATTTCATGAAACCATTTAATTAAATACATTGGCGCGTTGGATCATGAATTATAAATCAAGCTGAGTGGTATCAGTTTTAAATCGCATAACTCGCTTAAATCAACGTTCAATGTCACGCACGCTTAACAAAATTATAAAAACATCACGTGATTCATTATATTTGTTTAAAAAAAGTATGTACACATATTATATGTATTGGTATATTTTGTTTTTGTTTTTAATCAACAAGAAAAAATAAAACATTGTCATATATATAGCGCTTTACCTTTGCAAAATTCTACATTACATAAAGAAGTATCGTATTTGTTAAAGTGAACATGCTTGACATATTTATAATGCATTATTACAAGTATTATAGTGCAAACGGAATTTGACCTTTAACTTTATGCAATCCACATTTTTAAGCGTCGTATTGTAACAGTAGCAGACAACAGGCATCAGGTTAATAAGAATAACTGATGTATTTATTGAACGTGAATAACATCACCAAGTAACATGTTTTGAAATTACAAATAATAGTATAACATTATTCATCTATCATTGGTCATTAAAAGCTATGTCTAAAAGCAAATAATATCAAAATGTTTGCCGAAATAAACAATTGTGCTGTGTTTGTGTCACGCTCTATTGGTATTTAAGTCGGTCCATACAATCACCGAAAAGCACTCAATTTCTCTCTATATATATGCAATATATCGTTTCTAGCGTGTGTTAACGGGTTTAATTAGTTATTATTGGTTATATGAATGTATGTCTATACTACATTTTGCCCAAAATTGGATAAATATCGGCAATATACCGACCGAATAGCAATTCATGTGAAGACCGAAAAGCAATCCATTTCTCGCTATATAAATGAAAAATTGCGTTTCTATTGTGTGTAACGGATTAAATGAGTTATAAATGGTTATATTTTATGCATACTTATACTACCTTTTGTTTATTATGATGTATTAATGTCCAAAATTGGATAAATATCGGCAATATACCGACCGAAAAGCACTTCATGTGAAGACCGAACAGCACTCAATTTCTCGCTATATACAGTCCACTCTCGTTATCTCGAAGTCGGCGGGAACAAGATAAAATGTCGAGATAACGAGAGTTCGAGATATCCAATTAGGCGTTTTCAAAGAAAAAATGAGACGAAAATTTACCTTGTTTTTAACATCTAAATACCTGCTAAGTGGTCTAACTAAAGCCGTCACCGTGTGGCATAATACTCTCTACCTGATATATACGCGTTTTAACGAGGCACGATTAATTTTGCTATTTAAATGCTTATAATGACGTTTTAAGTATTACAGAATTGCATGAACACATACGTTTATAATTTCTCTAAACTGTCGAGTTAACATCAGGTAATATTGCTATTTAAAGTTATGATGCAACTGACGTCCAATCAAGACGAGGGTTTTCCATCTGAACATGCGTAAATCATATTCTTTCAAGTTACCCATGACAATTACTGTTGTTTCAATGATAGAACAGCATTCTGTTCTTCTTCTTCATTATTTTTTATCGAGTGCACCAAATGGCCATCGCCCCCAGAAAGACGTGTTAGTTGGTTACGGGGGATAGTGCAAGATACAGGAGACACCCCGTTCCATAGGTGATCCTGGGTCTTTAAGTGCCCGGTGTTTAGCACCTAGTAGACGGCACCTCGGTTTAACGTTTCATGCGAAAGACGAGTTAGTAGGTTAGGTGCAGCGGGGGATCGAACCAGCGATCTCTGGATTGTGAAGCCAGTGTGTTACCACTTGACCACGGATCCGCTACCACAGCATTCTGTAAATTTGCGACGGTTTATATACATAAAAATATAACTCAATGCATTTTGGAATGTTGTTTGTAAAAACAATTAGTCTTTCGGCCTTTCGGCAGGCTGTTTATTAATTGCAGTTAATTGATGTTAAAGTGACAGGCCTTACTCAAGTGTTAATGGCTAACGACAACACACACGTGTGATCATTCATGCAATTAACGGATCAATTTCCTACCTCACAGTATCGGGAGCAGCCGGGCGAAACGGGACGGCATAGTATCAAAGAAAAAATGTCTCACCTTTTGCCGACACTGGGACAGTTATTCGCACTTCGAGATAAACCACAGTAAATACATGTAAAATCGGGACTAGGGACACAATTTTATATCGACATATCAAATTATTCGACATAACGAAAATCGAGATAAGCGATGTTTATTTATATAGATAAAGAAGGAAAAAAATGGGACATTGAGAATATATCGAGAATATCGAGATATCCGATGTCGAGATAACGAGAGTGGACTGTATATTAAAAATTGCGTTTCTATTGTGTGTAAATGGACTAAATTAGATATAAATGGTTATAGTTCATGCATATTTATACTACCTTGTGTTTATTATGATGTATTAATGCCCAAAATTGGATAAATATCGGCAATATACCGACCGAAAAGCACTTCATGTGAAGACCGAAAAGCACTCCCGCGACAGCACAGAATCACCGAAAAGCACTCAATTTCTTCATATTTACATGAAAGTAAGCTATAAGTGCCGTTTATAATGGATTGAATACATGTACGTATTAATTAAGTCATTTATGACTTCGTTAAATATTGATTTAAGTTTAAAGATCACGCACAATAGTATTTTTATTTGCAACCGAAAAGCACTATCGCGCCAGCATAGAATCACCGAAAAGCACTCAATTTTTCTATATATACATGAAAGTAATCTATAAGGGCCGATTTTAATGGAGTGAAAAAATGTACATATTTATTAAGTCAATAATGACTTCGTTAAATATTGATTTAAGTTTAAAAATAAAAAAGGCAGTTCTTCTTTTCATTTGCATCAAATTAAAAGTCCGATTGTTTAAAAAAAACTGCTATTTTATGAATATATCAAGCACGTACACTTAACAAAAAATACGATATTTTTTTATTTAATGTAGAATTTTGAAAAAGTAAAGCGCTTTATACATAACAATGCTTCTTTCTGGTACTTCTTGAGTAAATAAACAACAATGTATAGCATATTATATTTGTACATAATTTATAAACAGAACTATGCGCGTCCTATTGAACGCTGAGTTAAGCGAGAGTTGAGAATTAAATTACACATTCATTGTTTCATTTTTTTTTTTTATTTAAATGATTGAAAAATTATGTCAGAAAACCAGCTTTTCGCATTAAATGACCTTTAACAAAACGCCATCAGACCCGAATGAATACACGTCATTTATTCCAAGCAGGTAAATAACAAATACTATAATAAAACAGGGGAAGTCTACACTGTGTATTAGCAACCTGCTGTGGTTATCGTATCAGCTCAATACACAGGAACATGACCATAATGGCTACTGTATTGGAAAGATTGGATTTACAGTCAAAATAACCAATTTCGTTTAAGTCTACACTGTGTATTAGCAACTTGCTGTGGTGATCTTATCAGCTCAATACACAGGAACATGGCCACTGTACTGAACAAATTGGATTTACAGCCAAAATAACTGATTTCATTTATTGCTGAAGTGGTGTGTAATTTAAATTAACAACGAGCATTGATCCACCTCACCATTGCACATTATATTAAATTAATTAATTTAATGAACTAATTAAAGACGGCGCTAATAAAGTGCGAAGGTGGAAATTAAGAAATAAGATCTATTTTCGCATGACACTGAATACACATGATACATGGATAAAATATAAATAAGACACATTTGAATCTTTCATTTCTCAAACAAAATAGCACGTATTCACATATATAAGATAGCTTAAAGACCAGAAAACAATATAAGTTAGACACATTTGCATCTTTCATATCTTAAAAAACAAACATGTGAATCTAAAGCAATACATTTATTACTGACACTACCTATTCTAAATGTCGGCGGACAGCATAAGTTCAAAGAAGGAACCACAATTAAATAAGATACATTTTCGAATGATAATGATTGTATAGCAAGTAGTCATATATTAATTCTAGCTAAACTTGCATTAGTTAAAATAATTGTGTTCATTAAGTTCACATCAATCTGTTCTGTAAATAGAGATAGAACAAATTAAAGACGGCGCTAATAAAGTGTGAAAGTGCGCGTGCCTTTGAACGTTGGCTTAAGCGAGAGGTGCGAATGAAATTACACATAATTAAAAACTGATACTATTGTGTCACCTTGAATTGTGCTTACATCAATAACTCAAAAGTGTCTCGATGCTCGCGCAATAAATGCTTTTAATGGAACGATTAAAATCGCTATTATTAATGCAAAGCACATTAACTAAAAGTCATGCTGCAATTTCTATTTAAGAGTTTCACGTCAATTAGAAATACTTAAAACATTTACACCAATTTACGTATAAGATGATAAACAGCATGAAGTGCTTTCCGGTTGGTACATTGCCGATATATTTATAACTTGCTACCAGTTGATTATAACTATATATTTTATTTGATATTTTACATGACTGTCTCAGTCTTCTAAGCCGAAATGATCCGTAAACTAAAAAAGTTTCTTTGTGTCGTATTACTTAAACTAAATTTTGATTCACATCGTGCATCGAATCATTTCTGTCGGTTGATATTCATTTTTTTTCTGGGATTGTTTTAGTATGATGCTGCTGCATTTGCAAATATATAACAGAACAAAACAGAATAGTTTATTTTTGACTTAAGCATGTGAAGCTCATCGTTATTAACATAACATAACATAACAAATAACAGCTTGCGTTGAAGTACACACAAAAACACACATCATTTTAAGGAATAACTATTTTAAATAAACACGAAATATATTTTGTGAACATATTTCGTGAGAATGGTACATGGATGGGTTTAATACACAGTGGTCACACAATGTTATGCATATAGGTTTACAAAAATATAGATACAGTTACATATTTCTGACCTTATTTTTTGTGAATAATGTATTTCTATTTAACACTACATATATATGACATTTTCTCTTATTTTAAAGCATGTTAAACAATACATGGCTAGCTTTCTTAATACAGTTTTGTTTGTGCTATTAAGTAGTTTAATAAACGTGAACATATTTGGTCGGATTCTATAATATTTCGGAATTAATGCATTCCTAACATCATTATAATAAGGACATTTAAGAACAAAGTGAAATTCATCCTCGATGTCATTTAGGTTACATAATATACATTTGCGTTGATCTCTGTCAATAAGTGTATATTCAGTTATTATAATTTATAAAAGTGCGGCTCGTGTGAATTTGTGAATAGCAGAAGCATTTGTCTGCTTAATTAAGATCCGTGTTAGTGTTCGTGTGTCGTATGAATAGATATCGTTGCAGGAGATTACAATGATCCGTATATTTAAGATCTGTATAGTATTTACGAAATCAGAATGAAGTATCTGGCTTATTTGGTATTTTTCCACACAACTTTTATTTAATTTAAATCCGTTTATAGGAACTATATATATATATATATATAGCTAGAAATTGAGTGCTTTTCGGTCTTCATAGGAAAAGCATTTCGGTCGGTATATTGCCGATATTTATCCAATTTTGTAGTATAGACATACAATCATATAACCATTAATTAACTAATTAAACCCGTTAACACACACTAGAAACGATATATTGCATATATATAGCGAGAAATTGAGTGTTTTTTCGGTGCTTTTCGGTGCTATTCGATGCTTTTCGGTACTTTTCGGTGATTGTATGCACCCGTAAATAACTATGTATAGACATCGTGAACAATACATAGTGAGCAATCTACCCATATATACAATATATATATGTACTGGCACGGTACTTACCGAAAAGAAAGGCGCAACTTCAAAAACGTCCCTCTCGTACATAAACTGGAGCGTTTTATATCCAGAATACGAGAACACTGTGTACGATCCCTTACACAAATAATCAGACAAGTACTTTGTATGGCTATGTCCCACTACTAAAGGCACTGTTAGTAAATAAAATCAAACACAACAATTCGAGCAATTGTTGTGTCAATTAACACACTTTATATCAACATCGATTCATAAAATGTTTATATGATTTATATCGTGATCAAAGCTAGACTTGTATTGCAGTTATGATTTTTTCTTAACAAAAAACTTCTTATTTAAGTATTCGGATCGGAACGGTTTGACAACAAGCTGTATATCTACCCAAGACACAAATCTTCGATTGACAGTAAGTAAGAACAACATGCCAAGAGCAGATATACATAAGTGGCACTAACCTGTGATCGCGACCATTGTATCCTTAATTGGCAGTTGTTGTTACTGTGTCCCCGGAAAATTTCAGGGTATTGCATGAACCATGTCACCAAATTGACATTTAACTGGTAATATCAATGTCAAAAGTAGCAGTAACAGACGGAGTTACCGTGACATAGTGGTCTAAGGTGCCCATCTACCTACCCAGGGGTTGTGGATTGATATGGCATCTTTTCATATTGGTATTAACACGGTCGTAGGAATAGGTCCATTGTTTACATTACAATGGTATCAAATAATGTATGGTCGGTTGGGAAAGTGATGATTTTATCACCTTTTCCGGGTAGTCCTATAGGCATTTGCGCGTGTAAAAAACGTTAAAATAGGCCGACTTTGACCGCGATTTACAGGCTGAATCTGAACCTGCCTTAAAATATTTTTACATGGTTAGAAACTGTGGAGGTTCTCCTGTACTACAATACCGTTATAATTAATATCGAGTCAATAATACTGTTTTTATAACCCCGTTTACCTTTTTCGGGTTTTCCTTAAGGCATTTCCGTGTGTAAAAAAACCCGTAAAAACAGGCTGACTTTGACCGGGATTTACAGGCGGAATCTGACCCTGCCATAAATTATTTTGACATGGTTAATAACTGTGGAGTATCTTCTTTACAATGGTACCATTATAATTAATATCGGACGAATAATAATGCATATATAACCATTTTCGCTTTGATGCTTCGCCTTATTTCATATTATGCTTTCTCACAATATTTTTTACATATTTAGAAACAGTAGAAGAATACCGTAACAACGGTACCAAAAATGTATGGTCGGTTGGAAAAAGGATGCTTTTATAACCCCTTTTAGCTTTTCCGTGTTTTCCTCAAGACATTGTTCTGTGTAAAAAAACACGGTATTTTTCGGTCAACTTTTACCGCACAGCGATTTACAGGTTGACACTGTCCCTGCCATAAAATATTTTAACATCATTAGAAACTGTAGAGGTCCTTCTTTGCAACGGTACCATTATAATAAATATCGGACGAATAATAATGCATTTATAACCATTTATATCGGTTCCGGGTTTTCTTTACGGCATTTGCGTGTGTAAAAAACCCCGTTAAAACAGGCCGACTTTGTCCGCGATTTACAGGCCGACTCTGACCCTGCCATAAACTATTTTATATATTATTAGAAACTGTAGAGGATCTTCTTTACAACGGTACCATTACAATTAATATCGGACGAATAATAATGCATTTATAACCATTTATATCGGTTCCGGGTTTTCTTTACGGCATTTGCGTGTGTAAAAAACCCCGTTAAAACAGGCCGACTTTGTCCGCGATTTACAGGCCGACTCTGACCCTGCCATAAACTATTTTATATATTATTAGAAACTGTAGAGGATCTTCTTTACAACGGTTCCATTACAATTAATATTGGACGAATAGTAATGCATTTATAACCATTTATATCGGTTCCGGGTTTTCTTTACGGCATTAGCGTGTGTAAAAAAAACCGTTAAAACAGGCCGACTTTGTCCGCGATTTACAGGCCGACTACGACCCTGCCATAAAATATTTTGATATGGTTAGAATCTGTAGAGGATCTTCTTTACAACGGTACCATTATAATTAATATCGGACGAATAATAATGAAGTTATAACCATTTATATCGGTTCCGGGTTTTCTTTACGGCATTTGCGTGTGTAAAAAAAAACGTTAAAACAGGCCGACTTTGTCCGCGATTTACAGGCCGACTACGACCCTGCCATAAAATATTTTGATATGGTTAGAATCTGTAGAGGATCTTCTTTACAACGGTACCATTATAATTAATATCGGACGAATAATAATGAAGTTATAACCATTTATATCGGTTCCGGGTTTTACCTAAAAGATTTCCGGGTTTTCCGGATATTTCCGGGTTTTATACCTCGCCCGCAACTACTTCCGATGAAAAGAACCTTCGAAACAGAAAGTAAATGTTTCATATTAAACTTCAATATTTGGGGAACGTCTCTTTTCCATTGTCTGAAATGTCTCTTTTCCATTGTCTGCAAAAAGGCAGTGAAACACCAAATTACGCAACATTTTTTTTATTCAGCAAAACAGTTCAACGCTAAATAGTTTGTGCATGATGTTCAAAACATTTAAGTTACATTTAAAAGCGAATACGTTTGTTCGTAATATGTACGGTACCGACGAACTAATGCATTTTAAAACAAATAGTCTTTTTTTCAGTTCTTTCCTTCTAGAAGTCTAGCCACGGCGTGAGAAAATAATATTTCAAATTGCATTCGTTAGCACACCTCATCCTTAACCACTAAAGATTTGTTAAAATCGAATTATTGTTCTTGACTATAAATAGTCTATAGTCTTTACTAAAAGTCGAATATGGCCACAGTAAATAACAATGAAAATCGCACCATCGTTCATTTCTGAAAGTCGACTATGGCCACAGTAAATGACTCTTAAAATGAGACCATCGTTCATTACTGCAAGTCGAATATGGCCACTGTAAATGACTCTTAAAATGACACCATCGTTCATTACTGCAAGTCAACTATGGCCACAGTAAATGACTCTTAAAATGACACCATCGTTCATTACTAAACATCGACTATGGCAACAGTAAATGACTCTTAAAGTGACACCCATCGTTAATTACTACAAGTCGACTATGGCCACAGTAAATGACTCTTTAAATGACACCCATCGTTCATTACTACAAGTCGACTATGGCCTCAGTAAATGACTCTTAAAATGACACCATCGTTCATTACTGCAAGTCGACTATGGCCACAGTAAATGACTCTTAAAATGACACCATCGTTCATTACTGCAAGTCGAATATGGCCACAGTAAATGACTCTTAAAATAACACCATCGTTCATTACTTCAATTCGACTATGGCCACAGTAAATGACACTTAAAATGACACCATCGATTTTTACTAGAAGTCGACTTTGGCCACAGAATATGACTCTTAAAATAAGACCATCGTTCATTACTGCAAGTCGACTATGGCCACAGCAAATGAGTCTTAAAATGACACCATCGTTCATTACTGCAAGTCGACTATGGCCACAGTTAAAGACTCTTAAAATGACACCATCGTTCATTACTGCAAGTCGACTATGGCCACAGTAAATGACTCTTAAAATAACACCATCATTTATTTCTAAAGGTTGACTATGGCCACAGTAAATGACTCTTAAAATGACACCATCGTTCAATACTAAAAGTCGACTATGGCCACGGTAAATGACTCTTAGGAGACAGTTTCAGTTTTGTAGCCCTATTTGCGCATTGGCCCAGGTCAATTTCCTGAACATAAGGCGTATGACCTAAACAAAATTGTTTTTTGACTCCAGGAGCTTAAATGTAAGTATAAATGGTCAATATTCTAGTAATTTCACATGTTTTCAGTAATTCGAAACTAAGTTACCTGAATTTTAGTCAACAACAACAACATGCTCAGTGAGATGTAAACAAATGTACTTCCTGCTTAAAGCAGCCGGAATTTGATAGATTTCAACGGTGGGTTTAAATAAGTTAGCAGTGCAAAAAAGTTCAATGGTAATGACCCATTTTGTCTGGCTCAGTTTGAAAGCATTTGCTGTGATAGTGCAAAGCATGTTGTCCACTGTGTGCGTATTCTTACCCGGAAAGATAAATGTGATTGCCGGGTTTATCTGAAAATGGGGTTTTTACGGGCAAGTTCCGAGACCTCCGAAAAGGTCTATTTTACCCCAGATACCAGTTTAAAGTGCTTTTTCTGCATTGTTTTGTGCTTTATTTGCAAGCTGTTGATGAGCTGCACTGAATATTGTCTGAATCTATTTTCAGGTTGGGACTGAAGGCCTTGTTTTGAGGGTGTTTTGCAGACCAGTGGTTGTCGGCCTGGTGATTTTCAAGAAAAACTGTAGACTGCTCCCTTATAATAACACCATCGTTCATTACTGAAAGTCGACTATGGCCACAGTAAATGACTCTTAAAATAAGACCATCGTTCATTACTGCAAGTCGACTATGGCCACAGTAAATGACTCTTAAAATGACACCATCGTTCATTACTTCAATTCGACTATGGCCACAGTAAATGACTCTTAAAATGACACCACCGTTCATTACTGGCAGTCGACTATGGCCACAGTAAATGATTATTAAAATGTCACCACTGCTCATTACTGCAAGTCGACTACGGCCACAGTTAATAACCCCAATTATCTATTTTTAAGCATTAATACGAAAATGTGAACGAGATTTTGTATAAAGACAAAGTCGCTCTTATGCCATTATAAGCATTAATACAAAATTGTGAACGAGATTTAAGCAAACCACATAGGCGCTCTTATCCGCCATATAGCCATTAATACGGAAATATGAACGAGATTTAGTCAACATACATAGGCGCTCTTTTCCCTTGATAAGCATTAATACGGAAATATGAACGACATTTTGTTAAAACAAATAGTCTCTTTTATCATCCATATAGGCAATAAATACGGAAATTAGAACGAGATTTAATGAAAAGACAAAGGCGCTCTTATCCCATTATAAGCATTTATTCAAAAGACATAGTCGCTCTTATTTGCCATATAGCCATAAATACTGAAATATGAACGAGTTTTAGTCAAAAGACATAGGCGCTCTTATCAACCATATAGCCATAAATATAATACTATGTAAGAGTACTATATTTTACACTTGTATGTATAATGAATATTCCTGATTCACGTATGAGTTTGAGCGCTCATTAACCTGTTTAAACCCCAGTAGTTAATATTGACCGTTCCAAAGCGGCGACACCGGCTTTATTGTACTCTTTTTGTATTTTGTTTCGTTTTGTGCCGTTCTGTTTTGGCAATTCATCACCTGCCATGAATAAAGGACCACGTACGTATGTATAATACAGGGTAAGATCTTTGATCCCAAAAGGTACATGGTGCTGCTAGAAAGAAGCAGGGTGGCGATTCGGAACAGAAACTGACATATTCATATAATATCCAGGTATTTTATTAATCAAATAAAAACATATTGTCATTAAGAAACAAATTATCTATGGAAAAACGTATGATTGCGTCACTATACACACGCACATACGTTTGCAAATGTTTTGCTAAGATTTGCAGTAGATTTACGCTTGTTGCAAGAAAGATATTTATTTTTGCATGCATTTATTATTGCATGTAGAATACGCATTTAATCCGAATGCACCAACTCTTGTAAGTTCCTCCATTATGATGGCTTTTTACCCCTCTAAGACAGTGAAGGAATATTATTTTGGCGATGTCCGGAGGTGTTTATCAATAATTATTTATTAAATTTCATTAAACTTAATATGAATGTGTTCAATCATACTGCGGTGCACGCGTAATTAATTTATTGCCCCTTAATAGATTGAAATTCAGGAAGGTTGTACGTCCGGAGCTGTTTCACAGTACCTATTTCACGAAACTTAAAACAAATATGCATCATCATTCGCCGATATTGTTTCTGTGTGGTTCTCCGTCCTTCCACTTTCAATGTCCGGAGCTGTGAATGAAAGTCTATAAAACTTAAATGTCATCATACTGCAGTGGTGCACACTTAAGTTCTGTCCGGATCGATAACTCAACAGTTAACAGTAAACCGGTGTCTGTAATGCAACGATCCCATTTTTGTCCTTACACATCTTCCGACCGTACGGTGTTGTCAGCCATGTTGAACTTTTCTGCAGGATGTTATCGTCTTTGTGTTTACCAGGCTTTACCTTTGAAATAGATTGCAACACAATCCAATCTGGAACGGCATATTGACTAGGATTCTCACACAGTTTCTGAGTACCATGAAAGTTGTGACATAAGCTACAAGAAAACTTGCTTTTTAACATGAATATACATCTACTATCCAGAAAAATTTCTTACATGAAATTTCATGAGCACCTACAATTTCATTTGTAAAATTTATGTTCCGTGTTTTACTTACGTCTATCCGCTAGGGCGCTTGACCAATATTCTTTTATGCTCGAGCCTGCATTAAAAAACCCAAAATATTTGTGAAAATGAACTTAAACACACCAAGTTACATAACAAGTCAAACTTTTAAAGTGTCAAAGGCTACGAAGACATTTATAAGTAATTGTTTTATTTCGATGATTCGATAAACTTTTACTAATCATAAATTGCCTGTGACTAGTAATTGTATTAATGGCTTGGTTATGCTAAAACACGTTACAGATATCTCTTCAAACCATTTTGTAAAACGTAAATCCGAATGAAATTTCTATGACATTTATACGAAAAGAAAAACCTAATATGACGGCTATATTTTTTTACAAAACTGACCATTGTAGTATTAATGATATGGACAATACATACGGTGAGTTGTTGCCAGGCTATATGCTGTGAAAATACTTTTGGCCACCGTTCGTTGCAGAGCCTCTGTGGCCTCTTTATAACTACATCCAGTCGCCTGCAGTTTTATGATTTGAAACAAACGATTATGAGAATATTAAACAAATTTTACATACATGTACTGTGAAATATTTTCTGTACGAATATGTAGTTTACTTTGACACCAAAGAAGATAATAATTATTGTATGACATTCGAAACCGATATACTTTTTTCAATTAATTATATAACTTTAAATTTTTGCCTTTACTATTTATATTGTTCGGACTCGCCTTTAAAAACCGCGTAAAAAATAAAACGGGATTCTATGTCTATTGACAGTCTAACAGGCATGTTATATGGAGATATTGTACATTTTAAGACTTTGTTCTTCCCATTAACATTTAAAATATTTACATTTGACGAATTAAATTTACACAAACACAGCGCAAGTTTATACTTTCGTGAATAAAATGTGGTTGTGCACAAAATGAACAAAATGTTACGCACTCTCATAAATAAAATCATGTTTTGAAAACGTATATATTATTGTAAGATAATACTTGTTACTAAAAATAATCAAAGACCATACTCTATACTTCTTGCATGATCACTGAACACGCTTCCTTGACGAGGACGGATTCTGTATACGATGAAACTAGTCTGTAATTCAATATAGAAATGGTATTGGTTTTAATTTTTATAAGTTTAAGTTAAGTTTTTAACAAATGTTGATGGCAGTCTCGATCGAGCACGACCTTAGATGTATATCTTTCTACATACTAATTTTTAACCTTTACAAAATCGGTCATATGCAAGATTATGTTTATTTTTCACTTTCTAAATCCATTGTAAACGGCCCAATGATTATGTTATGGCTGACTGGAATAGTTCATGAAAAAAATCAATACTCAATAAAAAAATATAATACGAAGTACCTTTTGTTCTTCTTGAAAGCTGATTTAAGCTTTTCGTTAGCTACGAGCTTTACCAAAGGGTGGTTCCTGTAAATGTCGTCATTATTGACAGTTTAAGTAAGCAATCAATTTCCCATGTTTTGTGAAATTTGTATGAAATCAAAGAAAGGGAAAGTTTTACATTGTGTATGGTACCGTTTGTCAGGAGATATTGTGAATAAGCGAATAACACATATTTTTTCTTTACAATCGAACCTCGACTTTTATCGTTGATTGATTCAAAATATTTCGGCTCTTATCCTAAATATAAAGTGGTTATATAAATAAGGGAACACAGATAGCTTTCAATATAATTGGTATTTTGAATGCCATGCGCTTATGCAATATACAGTTGCCATTGCTAGGCATTGTACTGTACTAAGTGCCTGTTCGTAATGCAACCGGATCATTGATATACTTTGGTCTTTACGAATTTCTCATATAGAGTTTATTTATTTCGTTCGGAGCTCATAGAATTCGAAGTAGCTCTTGACTTTGGGCAAGTAACAGACGCATCAAGACCAATTCCACAACACCGTCACACATAGGTTTCGGTGGCAAGACCGAGTTCGAATACTACGCCGTTTACAAAGCTTTTCTGGCGTTAAAGTCAGTTTTTGTAAGCATTAACGCACATTTTGAAGAAGCTTAGTATATCAGTGCCTTGAATTTAATTGCAGAAAAGCTACCTTATTTATGACAATTACAACTTACCCGTTTTCTGAAAAGGTATCTTGGATGTTTTTCTCCACGACAGTCAGTGCCTGAATTACATGGAGAAAAAACAGATAAAAAAGAACCAAATGATTATAGCATGTACACTGTTTAAAGAGTATGACAATACGTTAATGAAATTGTGCATTAATATTTGAATATGATAATCAATAGGCATGCAACGGAGAGTAATGTATGAATTAATACCTCTAACATGAAAACGCAAAATCCATATCCGATGGAACTTTTTGGTGCCGCGTCAACGTTTGTAATAAGTTTGCAATGGTTTTGCAACCACAAAACGTCACTGAAATATATATAAAAAAAGATAGGAATGAAATGGCGATAGAACTTCGACCAAATTCCTATGAATTTATGTGATCCAATGGAGAGTAAAATATATATGACTTTCTTTTACAATATTGTAACCACTAGAACATGTAGAAATCCTATGAAACCATTGCTCACCTGTCTTCCACCGTCGATGTGACAATGGAAAAGCACGTTTTATATGCCACAGGGACCTAGAAAGCATTTACTGTGGCCATAGTCGACTTGCAGTAATGAACGATGGTGTCATTTTAAGAGTCATTTACTGTGTCCATAGTCGACTTGCAGTAATGAACGATGGTGTCATTTTAGGAGTCATTTACTGTGGCCATAGTCGACTTGCAGTAATGAATAGTGGTGACATTTTAAGAGTCATTTACTGTGACCATAGTCGACTTACAGTAATGAAAAATTGTGTAATTTTAAGATTCATTTACTGGGGCCATAGTCGACTTGCAGTAATGGACAATTGTGATATTTTAATTCTCATTTACTGTGGCCATATTCGACTTCCAGTAATGAACGGTGGTGTCATTTTAAGAGTCATTTACTGTGGCCATAGTCAAATTGCAGTAATAAACGATGGTGTCATTCTAAAAGTAATTTACTGTGGCCATAGTCGACTTGCAGTAATGAACGGTGGTGTCATTTTAAGAGTCATTTACCTAGGCCATAGTCGACTTGCAGTAATGAACAGTGGTGACATTTTAAGAGTAATTTACTGTCGCCATAGTCGACTGGTAGTAATGAACGATGGTGTCATTTTAAGAGTCATTTACTGTGGCCATAGTCGACTTTTAGTAATGAACGATGGTGTTATTTTACGAGTCATTTACTGTGGCCATAGTCGAATTGCAGTAATGAACGATGGTGTTATTTTAAGAGTCATTTACTGTGGCCATAGTCGACTTTTAGTAATGAACGATGGTGTCATTTTAAGAGTCTTTTACTGTGGCCATAGTCGACTAGCAGTAATGAACGATGGTGTCATTTTAAGAATCATTTACTGTGGCCATAGTCGACTTGCAGTAATGAACAGTGATGACATTTTAAGAGTCATTTACTGTGGCCATAGTCGACTTACAGTAATGAACGATGGTGTCATTTTAAGAGTCAGTTACTGTGGCCATAGTCGAATTGCAGTAATGAACAGTGGTGACATTTTAAGAGTCATTTACTGTGGCCATAGTCGACTTCCAGTAATGAACGATGGTGTCATTTTAAGAGTCATTTACTGTGGCCATAGTCGAATTGCAGTTATGAACGATGGTGTCATTTTAAAAGCCATTTACTGTGGCCATAGTCGACTTTCAGTAATGAACGATAGTGTTATTTTAAGAGTCAATTATTGTGGCCATAGTCGACTTTTAGTAATGAACGATGGTGTCATTTTAAGGGTCATTTACTGTGGCCATAGTCTACTTTTAGTAATGAACGATGGTGTTATTTTACGAGTCATTTACTGTGGCCATAGTCGAATTGCAGTAATGAACGATGGTGTTATTTTAAGAGTCATTTACTGTGGCCATAGTCGACTTTTAGTAATGAACGATGGTGTCATTTTAAGAGTCTTTTACTTTGGCCATAGTTGACTAGCAGTTATGAACGATGGTGTCATTTTAAGAATCATTTACTGTGGCCATAGTCGACTTGCAGTAATGAACAGTGGTGACATTTTAAGAGTCATTTACTGTGGCCATAGTCGACTTGCAGTAATGTACGATGGTGTCATTTTAAGAGTCATTTACTGTGGCCATAGTCGATTTGCAGTAATGAACGATGGTGTTATTTTAAGAGTCATTTACTGTGGCCATGGTCGACTTTTAGTAATGAACGATGGTGTCATTTTAAGAGTCATTTACTGTGGCCATAGTCGACTTTTAGTAATGAACGATGGTGTCATTTTAAGAGTCTTTTACTGCGGCCATAGTTGACTAGCAGTAATGAACAATGGTGTCATTTTAAGAATCATTTACTGTGGCCATAGTCAAATTGCAGTAATAAACGATGGTGTCATTCTAAAAGTAATTTACTGTGGCCATAGTCGACTTGCAGTAATGAACGGTGGTGTCATTTTAAGAGTCATTTACCTAGGCCATAGTCGACTTGCAGTAATGAACAGTGGTGACATTTTAAGAGTAATGTACTGTCGCCATAGTCGACTGGAAGTAATGAACGATGGTGTCATTTTAAGAGTCATTTACTGTGGCCATAGTCGACTTTTAGTACTGAACGATGGTGTTATTTTACGAGTCATTTACTGTGGCCATAGTCGAATTGCAGTAATGAACGATGGTGTTATTTTAAGAGTCATTTACTGTGGCCATAGTCGACATTCAGTAATGAACGATGGTGTCATTTTAAGAGTCATTTACTGTGGCCATAGTCGACTTTTAGTAATGAACGATGGTGTCATTTTAAGAGTCATTTACTGTCGCCATAGTCGACTTGTAGGAATGAACGATGGTGTCATTTTAAGAGTCATTTACTGTAGCCATAGTCGAATTGCAGTAATGAACGATGGTGTCAATTTAAGAGTCATATACTGTGGCCATAGTTGAATTGCAGTAATGAACAGTGGTGTTATTTTAAGAGTCATTTACTGTGGCCATAGTCGAATTTTAGTTATGAACGATGGTGTCATTTTAAGAGTATTTTACTGCGGCCATAGTTGACTAGCAGTAATGAACGATGGTGTCATTGTAAGAATCATTTACTGTGGCCATAGTCGACTTGCAGTAATAAACAGTGGTGACATTTTAAGAGTCATTCACTGTGGCCATAGTCGACGTGCAGTAATGTACAATGGTGTCATTTTAAGATTCATTTACTGTGGCCATAGTCGACTTGCAGTAATGTACAATGTAGTCATTTTAAGAGTCATTTACTGTGGCCATAGTCGATTTGCAGTAATGAACGATGGTGTTATTTTAAGAGTCATTAACTGTGGCCATGGTCGACTTTGTGTAATGAACGATGGTGTCATTTTAAGAGTCTTTTACTGTGGCCATAGTCGACTAGCAGTTATGAACGATGGTGTCATTTTAAGAATCATTTACTGTGGCCATAGTCGACTTGCAGTAATGAACAGTGGTGACATTTTAAGAGTCATTTACTGTGGCCATAGTCGACTTACAGTAATGAACGATGGTGTCATTTTAAGAGTCAGTTATTGTGGCCATAGTCGAATTGCAGTAATGAACAGTGGTGACATTTTAAGAGTCATTTACTGTGGCCATAGTCGACTTCCAGTAATGAACGATGGTGTCATTTTAAGAGGCATTTACTGTGGCCATAGTCGAATTGCAGTAATAAACGATGGTGTCATTTTAAAAGCCGTTTACTGTGGCCATAGTCGACTTTCAGTAATGAACGATAGTGTTATTTTAAGAGTCATTTATTATGGCCATAGTCGACTTTTAGTAATGAACGATGGTGTCATTTTAAGGGTCATTTACTGTGGCCATAGTCTATTTTTAGTAATGAACGATGGTGTTATTTTAAGAGTCATTTACTATGGCCATAGTCGAATTGCAGTAATGAACAGTGGTTACATTTTAAGAGTCATTTACTGTGGCCATAGTCGACTTCCAGTAATGAACGGTGGTGTCATTTTAAGAGTCATTTACTGTGGCCATAGTCGAATTGCAGTAATGAACGATGGTGTCATTTTAAGAGTAATTTACTGTGGCCATAGTCGACTTGCAGTATGATCGATGGTCTCATTTTGAGAGTCATTTACTGTGGCCATAGTCGAATTTCAGTAATGAACGATGGTGTCATTTTAAGAGTCATTTACTGTGGCCATAGTCGACTTGCAGTAATGTACGATGGTGTCATTTTAAGAGTCATTTACTGTGGCCATAGTCGACTTTTAGTAATGAACGATGGTGTCATTTTAAGAGTCTTTTACTGTGGCCATAGTCGACTTGCAGTAATGAACGATGGTGTCATTTTAAGAGTCATTTACTGTGGCCATAGTCGACTTGCAGTAATGTACGATGGTGTCATTTTAAGAGTCATTTACTGTGGCCATAGTCGACTTTTAGTAATGAACGATGGTGTCATTTTAAGAGTCATTTACTGTGGCCATAGTCGACTTATAGTAATGAACGATGGTGTTATTTTAAAAGTCATTTTCTGTGGCCATAGTCGAATTGCAGTAATGAACGATGGTGTCATTTTAAGAGTCATTTACTGTGGCCATAGTCGACTTTTAGTAATGAACGATGGTGTCATTTTAAGAGTGTTTTACTGCGGCCATCGTTGACTAGCAGTAATGAACGATGGTGTCATTTTAAGAATCATTTACTGTGGCCATAGTCGACTTGCAGTAATGAACAGTGGTGACATTTTAAGAGTCATTTACTGTGGCCATAGTCGACTTGCAGTAATGTACGATGGTGTCATTTTAAGTGTCATTTACTGTGGCCATATTCGACTTGCAGTAATGAACAGTGGTGACATTTTAAGAGTCATTTACTGTGGCCATAGTCGACTTTCAGTAATGAACGATGGTGTCTTTTTAAGAGTCATTTACTGTGGCCATAGTCAACTTACAGTAATGAACAATGGTGTCATTTTAAGATTCATTCACTGTAGCCATAGTCGACTTGTAGTATTGGACGTAGGTGTCAATTTAAGAGTCATTTACTGTGGCCATAGTCGACTTGCCGTACTGAAAAATGGTGTCATTTTAAGAGTCATTTACTGTGGCCATAGTCGACTTGCAGTAATGAACGATGGGGACATTTTAAGAGCCATTTCCTGTGGCCATAGTCGACTTTCAGTAATGAACGATGGTGTCATTTTAAGAGTGATTAACTGTGGCCATAGTCTACTTGCAGTAATGAACAATTGTGTCATTTTAAGAGTCATTTGCTGTGGTCATAGTCGACTTTCATTAATGAACAGTGGTGACATTTTAAAAGTCATTTACTGTAGCTATATTTGACTTGCAGTAACGAAAAATTGTTTCATTTTCAGAGTCATTCACTGTGGCCATAGTCGACTTGAAGAAATGAGCAATGTTGTCGTTTTAATAGTTATTTACTGTGGCCATAGTCGACTTGCAGTAGCGCTCATCACATGCACGCGCACTATCAAGTTGCCTGATTATATATTTATAATCGATGTACATTAAACTTATAAACCATACGTGTAGTTTATTTATTTATTAAGTACACCATACACATCCATATTTGACCATTGCAGATAGAAGACTAGGACCAGTACATATAATTTCATTCGTATTTAAGAATGAAATTTATGTTATTACTATTTACTTTTTATCTTTAAGTCCTCCGATGTCTTTCTAAAACTAAATGTTCTATAACCGGTCTTTCTCTTCCATAACAGGTCTTTCTCGTCAATGGCCATACAACTATTTTCCATAGCCGAAACAGCCAATCGAAACAGCCAATGGAATCAGACAAATGGAAAAGAGTGTTTCCCCAATATTTGTATTATAAATCTTATATGAAATAAACTTTTATCACAGTATTATTTTAATAATAATATACATCGAAATATCAAGGATTAAGTACGTATATCCGCTCATATATATGTATACTGAGAATGTTTTGCTGAGTAAATTGTAGGAAACTAAAATGTCATCAGAGCTATATATACAGTTTATGTTTTGCTATGGTTAGAAAGCAACTTCAAAATGTGATTTCCACTAAATTCACATTATTGACTTTTATTGTGTTTCTATTTCACAAACTTATATAAAAATTAAATACCGTAATTACTCTATGTTTTCGGACACTTAAAAATAATTAAATTTGTGTGTGTCCGAAAACTTAGAGTAGAAAAATATTCACAAAATACAGGTATCCGAAAACTTAGAGTAGAAAATTGAAGTGTCCAAAAATAGCGTCAATTGTATCAACAACTAACGGTAATAGCACACGCTGGTACAATACCATGCCATATAGTATAAATTACAGTTAAATATGTTTGCACTGCATTTTAAATAATTTTAAATGTTTAATTTATTTGACAGAAAGTTACTACAAGGTTGAACTTTGACCAACGAGTTCAAAGATGAGCATGTGATGTACCTATACTCGCTAGTATGAACCTGTAATTAACACAGTAAAAAAGCAAACTATGAATTCTTTGTTTGCTCATTTCCGATAGTTGTTGTCTAACACCTTCCATTGTTCATAAAACTTGCAATATGGTGCATCACACTTTGAAGCGTTAAGTATTTGTCACAGTTATTTTACTGAGAAGGGGTAGTACGATTGCAGTAGATAATTGAACTGTTAATTGGTACCCCTGGTAATTGTCATTATAACGCTTATGCTATCGGGCGAAACCATTGTTAAATACCCTGTTACAAGGTTATTTACCAAATAACGCAAATGTAATGATCTGTTGCCCTCAGGCATGCACCTGCCATGTTTTATGATGTTAATCTGGTTGTAAAACCCCATGATCGAAGAGTCATTAGATATCGAAAACAGGACCGAAATTTGGTAAAAAAGCGCTGTAAAATATACTGTCCGAAAACTTAGAGACATTAATTATGGACCAAAACTCGTGTGTCCGAAAATTAAGAGTCACGAAAAATAATTATTTTTCTTTAAAAAAGGGGTGTCCGAAAACTTAGAGTGTCCGAAAACATAGAGTAATTACGGTACTCTATATGAGTGTATAAATGCTATTATGATGCTAGATAATATTTGGTATATAACTATACTTTGTCAACCAGTTCCAGATAATCAGCAGTTCCGATTAATTTGTATTTAAATTTCCATTATGCCCCAATAAAAACAAAATGATAAGTGTCGAAGGTATACATTTGGTAAAGGAATAAATTGACAAAGTTTTAGCAAGAAATCTTTTGTATTATGCTTACAGGGGGGATAAATGCGGCCAAATGTTAACCAGAACTGATTGAATGAGTTATGTTTTGAAATGTTCATATGGATATAGAAGGCTTTATTATTTTCTAATAAACTTTTTGCTGATTGAAAAAAAAATGCCATGACAATGTTTTGAAATACTTATTCTGTAAGTTGAGTGATTTTTAATAATTTTCCAAAGGGTGAACTTTAATTGGCTATTTTTGACAAAAAACTGCATATGCATTGCCATCTGGCTTTACCTCTTATCTTACAAAATAAATTTTACCCTTTATATTAACATCTTCTCACATTGACACTAAATCCTGAAAGAAATTATTGTGGTCAAAAGAATTAACGTTTTTTGCCGCGAGATTCTAAACTGGTTGACTGACTCAGATTCATTATATTAATTTATATATCTTCCATTTATTATTTTGTTTTAATAAACATTACAGAAAACAATTTCTGAATAAATGCTATTATCTAATTTCAAAAATATTGATAATTCAAAGTTCCCTTATATAAATGATTACATTCGTCAATAATTGTTAATTAATGTTTTGCTTAAACAATCAATCCAAATACATGTACATGCATCTAATTTATCATTTACTGATATGGTTATAGAATGTGCTACACAGTAAAGTGAGGATATTTTCGTAGAAATGAAAATATATGTATGATTTTCTATTCCGAATAAACTCCATCCTTCAGAGAAATGCAAGGCCCCAAGGGTGCTTTTAGGGAAAATCAAAGACAGTTTATAGAAATTTGTGGTGAATTATGAATTTTTGTAATAGATTTAATAGATGACAATTGAAGAAAATTTTTCAGATGTTAAAGCATTATAAGCAAACTTGCAGTAAGAAATCCTCTTTGAAGATGTAAGCCCAAAAATATATTGTTGTTTTTTCAACTTACAGTCTGTATAAATAGTTATTGTTTTCATGTCTTCTATTTAAGCCTATTTATGGTCAAATATTAAATTTGTATGGCATTGAAAATGCATGGGCTTAATATACTGTGTGTTCTTTAAAGGTTTGAGGAAAACATCAAATAGTTTTCGGCAACAAAAAAGCCTGCACAAGGCCTGCCACAATGTCGGGAACGGATCCGAGACAACGAATGGAGCCAAGACTCATTAAAGAAATAAGCAAAGAAATAAGTATGCTGAGCTATGTAGATCAAATCTTTTATCATCCCTAAAGATACACTTATATTACTTAGACTTACTTAGACTAAGTTTTTTGTGGAGAGCCCTAATACTATCACTTTGATAAAGATGCCACCATGGCGGTTTGGTTTGTGTTCATGCACCTCTTGTGTTGGCTTATGCAGACTGTAACTTCATCATTTATATAGCACTTTTAATATAACTTACACAACTTTTCATCATATGGAAACAATGTGTTGAAACGAAAATCTCAATCGTAAAGGCAAACTTTATACGTAAATTCCACTGTTGAAATATGGGCAAAATACAGCTTTTGAAGACCTTTACATCATCTGTTTTTGCAAATTCTAAAACGTATGACTTATAGTGTACAAGGTCTTTGTCCCTAGTTCAAAGGTCAAGGTTATATGGAAAGATAAATGCTTTAAGTATGGGCAGATTCATTAAGTATCAGTGATGTCGATCTGAAATCATTTTTTAATGTGGGCCATTTATCGACTTACTAAATAAGATAGACATAGGATGTGCAAACTGATATCAGCTATGTATTGGCATCACTCTCTGCAATCATGCAAATATTGGTGAATCAGCTTTTCTCAACCCATAAGTTATTTTTGACAGATTTTTCAGTTGGAGATTTACAAACAATTCACAAATAATAAACATGCCAATCAAAATTATTTTCTGGTAACTATATGTTTTATAAGATGATGATCATATGTAAATATCAGCTCTCAGAATATAAACATGTATTCTTAATATACTTTTGCAGTTCATATATTACATATTTATCCAATACTTATAGATATTCAATTACACAAATAAAGTAAAGCAGATGTTTACTAGGCCAAATAACACTGGTACAATTGAGACAAAACGGTTTAAGTGTCATGAATATCATTCCATAACAAAAATTTATTTGGACTTCTGTACATAAATATAAAACAAAACTTTTCAGAAAACAAGATGTGACACTCATGCTAATAATAACAGTATAAAAATATGAAGATATGAGATTGGCTTCGGTCAGTATCAGAAGCATGACCTAGTTTTCATGAATATGTCATTCTTCAGACACTGCCTGAAGCCAGTCTCGCATTAGCTTGTAAATGTTCAGATATCATTGCCGGAAAATCACATGGAATATATTCTTGCACAAAAAATAAAAACAAGCATTTTGTATCTTGTTTAATCTATATTGCCATACCACATCTAGCATTGAAAAATTGGCTATTGCTACATGTATGGAACAATGTTTTTTTATGGGTTAACTTTATTTGACAAAATATTTTGCGAAATATTATTTAATTTGAAGTACATGTATTTATGTGACTTCAAATACTATAAATCCAATATATAAAATCTTTATCAATGATATAGTCTTTATTGATCCATTTATCCAAAGTCAGAAACCTGACTTTGATATTCCATCATAAAGCTGAAATCAGTCCAATATTTGCTGGTATACAGCTTGTTAAGATTGAAACGTCATGATTTAATATGAAATTGTTCATTTACTTCAAACAGTTTTCAAAGAAATTCTATGTCTTGTTCTTTCTGAATTATTATTTGCTAAATAAATTGTGAGTAAAATTTGCCTTTTCTGAGAAAGTAATTATCACTCTTTCAAACTACACTTCTTTCAGGTACTGAGTTCAGCATGCTGAGAATTTACCTTGGCTTTACAGAGGCTCAGTTTGCAAGATTGAAACATGCTTATCGCAATGTAAGACATTTGAAATACTTCATCTTAGTTGTAAAAATGCATTTAAAAACCTAACTATGTTGTTTTCTATGTCTGCTCTGTATGATTAAGCATCTACATGCATCATATGTTCAAAAAATATAAATGACTTATACCTTCTAATTAAGTAAAAGATGATGCAACAGCTAAATCATCACTCCTCATTATTTGAATCTGCGTGTTGATGTATTCTGCAGATGGATGATCAGATATTTGCCATGCTGAATGCGTGGCACAATGTGGTCGTCAGGTGTGGAGAGAACCCTCGCCACCTTCTGGCTGCAGCCTTGGATGACTGCGAGAACCGCTACTTGGCCGTCACCAAGCTGGTGACCCCTACAGAATTGGATGGTAAACTTTATGCATACTGATTCAGACGCCTTTCTATATCACCTTAGGGTGAGAGGTATTAAGGCATGTCTGTCCTTATATCAGTATCTTCCAAAGCTTTTGTTTTCAGCTCTTCTACAATTACTAGGTGAATCTCACTCAAACTTTACTTGCTGTTACTTGAACATGCACTGCAGAGCAAGCTTTAATGTTGTTAATCTAAAAAAAAAACACATAAAGAGCTGACTAGCACAGCCATCATACTTATTGCATAGCAACTAAATACGTTCATTCTGACTTTTAAATTCAAATCCATGTTAAGCAACTTTGTGTATTTACTGATCATTAATGCAATCTTTGACTCTTGTTTAACTCATTAAAAGATCTTAATATTATTTATTATCATGATCCATTTGCAGGACTTAAGCGTAGGGAGAGAGAACCATGTGAAGAAACAAAAAAACTAATTGAGGAGATCAATTTTTCTGTCCCTGGAGATATGGCAGGGGCTGGGCCTATTTTCAACGTTGGGGCACCTAACTCAGTAAACGTGTTTCCAGGTGGTAATTTTACCAACCATGGTGAACTGTCTCTTGGAAGTAAATATCCAGGTATGATTAAAGAACCTCTAGAGTGTTTATATGGAAACATTTGTTTTTGTTGAATCAACCCAAAAGACAAAAATATCTTACCGGACATGAGGTCTGATAACTTTTGAAACTCACCGGACCTCACCAGATTTTACCTTACCTTGTTCTTCTTTTATTCAATCCAGAACAATACCTTTTATTCAGTTTATTTCTATCAAATAGACTTTCACTTTTTTTAACAATTAAATCAACAACTAAAAGTTGACGTTCCATATCGTAAAACTTTCACTAAAAGTGAAAAAAAGCTGTGTTTTTTCTATATATAAATTACATGTACTTTTAAACAGCAATATCAAAACCTAGTACTCCATGAAATTTTACATCTGTTTGCAATTCTAAATTTTGCAACATATGTTGACAAGGAAAAGGGAACGTTAGTATCATTCCCGGCTTTAGCTTATCATAACAAGGATTGAAACCAGTAAATGTCATTGAAAGCAATGAAACACTGTTGTGTTTCTTAGGTCATGATACACCCTGCAGGCTTTGACTGTTTCT
The DNA here is from genome assembly GCF_020536995.1 of Dreissena polymorpha. Classification (NCBI taxonomy): domain Eukaryota; kingdom Metazoa; phylum Mollusca; class Bivalvia; order Myida; family Dreissenidae; genus Dreissena; species Dreissena polymorpha. Next base: position 48,615,977 of record NC_068368.1, on the reverse strand, counting down.
GAAAATAGCAGTAAGAGTTCGTTATGTCACTAGCACAGATAGCACTTTTGCTCGGTAATGAACTGTTTTAATTTATCGTTAAACCATTTAACCAATGCCAGTCAATAGTTATAACAGATTCGAAGTTACATTATCATTTCCAACCAAAACAACATTTTACATATCTATTTTTTGTTGGACATGAGGTCCCACAGTTGCGGAATTGAAACCAGACCTAGGGATATTTTATTGCAAATGTCCGAGGTCGAAGTCGTTTCGATGGGTTTGTTGAATATTGAGTTAATTCCATATATACTACCACACATCATTTAGTCTTATATTTTACATTGTGCTCACTTTATTGATGTCAGGTATCATATCAAAAAGGTCACATAAAGGTTCACTGTATAAAAACTTGAGTAATTATGTAGCTTAGCATAGTGTAAAATGTTTTGTGCTTCTTAAAATGTGTCAGTAATTGATTATGTTGTTGTGAGGGAGCTGAATGACCAATCATGGCTAATGAGAACAATTGTAGTGATAATGTTCTTATTATCATTATGTCTAATCAAGCTTAAATACTGCACACCAAAATACAAAAATGTGGTACCAATTGACAGAAAAACAAGCAGACCATAAATTTGTGTCCTTCCATCACTCGCCGAAGGCAGAGAGATAGTCTGTCCATTCGTCCATCTGTCACAAACTTTTCAGGGCTATATCTCAGAAAATATATCAGATTTGAACATGAAATTTTATGAGATTATAGATATGATACTGAGAAGTGTCATTAACAATAAACATAACCCTTTGTTATTGCCCTTTTTATGCCCCCCTTCGAAGAAGAGGGGGTATATTGCTTTGCTCATGTCTGTCGGTCGGTCGGTCGGTAGGTCGGTCGGTCCGTCCACCAGGTGGTTGTCGTATGATAACTCAAGAACGCTTGGGGCTAGGATCATGAAACTTCATAGGTGCATTGATCATGACTCGCAGATGACCCCTATTGATTTTGAGGTCACTAGGTCAAAGGTCAAGGTCACGGTGACCCGAAATAGTAAAATGGTTTCCGGATGATAACTCAAGAACGCATACGCTTAGGATCATGAAACTTCATGGGTAGATTGATCATGACTCGCAGATGACCCCTATTGATTTTGAGGTCACTAGGTCAAAGGTCAAGGTCACGGTGACCCGAAATAGTAAAATGGTTTCCGGATGATAACTCAAGAACGCATACGCCTAGGATCATGAAAAACTTCATGGGTAGATTGATCATGACTCGCAGATGACCCCTATCAAATTTGAGGTCACTAGGTCAAATGTCAAGGTCACGGTGACCCGAAATAGTAAAATGGTTTCCGGATGATAACTCAAGAACGCATACGCCTAGGATCATGAAACTTCATGGGTAGATTGATCATGACTCGCAGATGACCCCTATCAATTTTGAGGTCACTAGGTCAAAGGTCAAGGTGACCCGAAATAGTAAAATGGTTTCCGGATGATAACTCAAGAACGCATACGCCTAGGATCATGAAACTTCATGGGTAGATTGATCATGACTTGCAGATGACCCCTATTGTTTTTGAGGTCACTAGGTCAAAGGTCAAGGTCACGGTGACCTGAAATAGTAAAATGGTTTTCGGATGATAACTCAAGAACGCATACGCCTAAGATCATGAAACTTCATAGGTAGATTGATCATGACTCGCAGATGACCCCTATTGATTTTGAGGTCACAAGGTCAAAGGTCAAGGTCACGGTGACCCGAAATAGTAAAATGATTTTCGGATGATAACTCAAGAACCCTTTTGCCTAGGATCACGACACTTCATAGGTACATTGATCGTGACTCGCAGATGACCCCTATTGATTTTCAGGTCACTAGTTTGTTTTTGTCTTACATAATTTTTAGGGCTATATCTCCGATACTATAGATATTTCAACATAAAACTTAATGTGTGCATAGATATTTGTTAGTAGAATTGCAGTACGTACAAACAATAACCCTACATAATTGCATTTTACAGTTATTGCCTTCTTCATCCATCTGAACCCTTCAATAAACAAAAAATGTCAGGGCGAGGGTATCAATTTAATGAATTTGCCTGAGAATGGTTTAATAACATTTGTTCTATGTGAGTGCCATTTCTAAACTTTTCCCTTGTTGTATGATACATATGCATCTTTTCTAAAAATCTATATCAAACAAAACAAGATAATTTATATTTTATGTTATATCTGTCAACCTAAAATTAAAGAATTTATAAAATGTATGTGTACTTTTGTTGAAAACTGTGTAAATGTTACATGCATTTTCCCTGTTTGAACAGGTTTTTCAAGAAGTAGTGGTGCTGATTCGAACCCGAAGTATGGAAATTTTAAGGTAGGATACTTGATTGAAATATTATTATTTTAATAAAGTTAATTATATTTATCAATTAGTTTACTTTCATTGTGTCAGGGATGAGAATCGTTGAAAATTCAATGATTTCCGTGATTTAGAATTTCCCATGGTCAATATTTTAGATTGGTTTAAATTCAAGGAGAAATTTTGTGGTGGGAGAACTTTTTCCACACTACAACTCAGGGGCTGAGTTTTATACCAAATAAAGCAGAATGGTTTTGTGTGCTGTAATTATTTTACATACCGGTAAGCATGAGACATTGATTGACATTATTCTTAACAAGTCTGGAATTAGTTGCCTGGATGTAGCTGGGTAAACAATGAATAAATGAAGCGAGAAGTCACTCACATTTTTTTATTCAAAACGTATCACTGCATTACTTGTTAACAAGAATTAGATTCAGTTTTATTGGCTTGGATTTGGTATAAAGATAAGCCAAGGATAAAGACTTACAGATACAAATGTAACTTATCATCAGAAAGTTGACTTCACTGGGAAAGCTTTATGCCCATCTTGTTAAATGCCATAATTTACAATGGTGTTAAATATGAATTAGGCATTTTAAACACATTATTTCAGTGCTTTAAAACATGCATTGAAAATTAAAAAAAACTTTTTGCCTAGAATGCCCAAATAGACCCCATCAATGCGTTTTGTCTGATGTAAATAAAGGGCAAAATAAAGGGCATCCAGATGCATTAAGTCCGTATGAGTAATATGATACTGATAGCTTAGATGTTCTTAAAGAAAATCTTTCAGCTTGGTACCATAGGCACCAAGATCAAAAATCCATATAAAGGCTACGCATTCTATTAAAATGCACAAAAGGTAAACCTGCCTTCAATTCCTAGATTTTATACATACATGTAGTCTGAAGTTTATGTACATAAATAACCATTATTTGCTGTATTTGAGATATTTTGAATGCATTTACATATATTTGCTTTTGAAATGCTCTAATCTCATTAGCTATTTTGAATGCGTTAAGACTGTTTTGAGATCTCTTTAACCCTTTACAACTTAGATACGTATTTTCTCGTATTTGTAGTCCCTTAGAAAATTTAATTCCACGCTTTTTGAAAAGTGTGGGGATATTGTGGTTATCTCTGCCGTCTGGCCCTCTGGGCCACTATCTCCTCTTACACTAAAAGCACTAGAACCTTGATACTTACCAACATATGGTAGCTATGAGCATATGTGGGACCTTGCACTATTTGGAATTTTGATCTGACCCCTGGGGCAAAAGTTATGGGGGTTAAGGTGGGGCCGGGTCAGAGATTTTCACTCATTTTTATGCCCCCAGTATGGTGCATTGGCCATAACTTTTGCAATATTGAAGATGGCAACTTGATATTTGGCATGCATGTGTATCTCATGGAGTTCCACATTTTGAGTTGTGAAAGGTTAAGGTCATCCTTCAAGGACATAGGTAAAAAAAAACAAATCCAAGGGAAGTAATAAGCTTTAAAGGGAGGTAAGTAATGAACCTGCCAAATGATTTTTTTTTTATAAATCAAAGCGGCGCAGGAGGGGGCATTGTGTTTCTGACAAACACATCTCTTGTTTTATATTATTTTACATTAACTTCTTCATTTCTACACGGATTCACTTCCAATTGATACTGAACATCGATCTCTTATGACAATACGGTCAATCTCAACTATGCATGGCCCCATTACCAACCCTGGGGTGCCCCCTGGGTCAAGCATGCGGCATGGGAATACGCGTCGGCCTCTGCTGCGCCATTTCTAGTGTAATTTAAGACTTTTCTTACTAGATTCAAGTTTTAAAGGCTTCATATTTAAACCTTAGAATCTACTGATGAGCAGCAAACAGCATAAAACCTGAACAGACTGCAAGTTACTTGCATGCTGTTCTGGTTTTATGCTGTTTGTACATAGCCTATTTCACTTTGCTTTTAAGTGGGAAAGGGTTAATCCCTGTAGTTTCAGGAATGTGGCGCTAGTAGCTCCATTTTTTTTAACACTGGCTTAGTTTCAGAGATTTTAATTAAGTCAGACTGTCTTATCCATGATAGCATTAAACCCACCTTAACACGTACATGTACTCTGTGAGCTAAAGATATAGGAAGATTAGCTTTTTTATCTCACTGGAGCATGATATGCTGATGTTTAGCACTCAAGAAGTCATATGTTAGTCCAATTTGGTCAGAACATTTTTTCTAGTGATATCTGTTTGAATATGGTTCTGGTCTGTTTAAAATCTGCATGGCCACTATACTAGGCGAAGGGAAGATATCCTTACATGGTTACTGAAAAACTTTGTTAATGCTCTGACACATTTTTAGTTCAATCTTGATCATAATATTAGTCCTAATGGTATCTTATCTGATATCTGAGTCCTACACTTGATCAGAACATTTGTTCTAATCATATCTTTATTGGGTTTGAAAATGAGTCTGGCCCACTGAAAATCATGGCCTCCATTGGAGAGCAGTTTTCATTTTATGGAACTAGGGAAACCTTTTTAATCAGATCCTAATTATGAGCACCAGTTTTTTGTCAATTTGTGTAATAAAATTAGCTCATGAGCTTTTTTTTATCATAAAGAAATCATTTTGTTGATATAAAAAAGCTTTTCTTTTATCAAAGTACCAATATACTACCTTCCATCTGAGTGCAATGAATGCATATAATTAATTCTACCTATATATATAACGAGTAACATTGGCAAAAGCATTGTTGATTTAGGTTCTTTCTGAAGATGATGGTGATGAGTATGATGATGATGATGATGATGAGTATGAGGATGATGAGGATGTTTGGTGATAAACAGTTTTATGATAGCTGGATATTCTCAAAATTTCATGTTATAACATTTACCTTTGATGAAAATTACTTAGTTTATAACTTGAAATGTGTTTGACCTCAAATCTGGAATGCTTGGGTTGTCAGGAATCCAATCGAATCTCTCCAATTAACCCTTTTTAAAGGCATTTCAGTCACCTAGCATCAAACATCAATCAACATTATAAATTGTAGAAGGTTGTGGTCAAAATGTACTAATTCCAAAGCTTATGTAGTAAAACCTTCAATGTTAGTCAAACGAATTCATCATTTTGTAAGTAAGGACCCTCATTAAAATACATTTTCTAAAAGAGCATTTTAAGCTGGATGCATTTAAGAAATAAAAAAGGTTTTCATGTTGTAAGTGAGAAAGATCTTGACACATATCAAAGTAAATATTTTTAAAAACTTTTGTCGAGCTTCTTTTTAGTTGTTGTAACCTGCTCTGGTGCACAATCGTTGAGAATGGAATAAAATAACATTTGATGTTAACTAACTAAGAGCATGCCATTTAGTAAATTAAGATTATTGTAGAGAGTGTATCATCAATTATTCTAATTATTTTAGTCTACTTTAACATGCCATTTTTTAGCAACATTGTTATGCTTCTTGACTTATTTATAGGGTGCTTCAATACTGAAATATGTTTAGGTAATTTAGCTAATTCAAGTGCCTATCATATGAAAATGGTATAATAAAGCCACAATTTCTCTGAACTTGGAGTTTGACTTCCAATTATTCCTGGAGAACTTAGTAAACTTAAGATAAACTTTTTATATTTGGTTTTAAGTAAGTTTTGATTGTTCAGATTTTACATATACAGTGCCATTGCCCAATCAGCATGAACCTTGATCAGAACAGTTGTTCTAATGACATCTAAGCTGAGTTAAAAAAATGGTTCTGGGTAAAAAGCAAGTTAAGAAGCCATATTAAGAAGTTCACTTATTTTGAGGGTAAGGTGAGCAACATAGGGCCTTTGACCCTCTTGTTTGTTTGCTGATTAAACATATTGTATGAGTCATGTTCAATATTATGTGTGGATCCAAGTTGCCATCATTGGGCTGTCTCATTTGCATATTCTGCTAAACTTCAAATCACTAAATATTTGCGGTTTGGTTTATTTTAATTGTTAAGTGTCTAGTTTTAAGCAATTCAAAAACAAGGGTTGTTTGGAAAACATGCATGCCCCCCATATGGGCTGTCAGTTGTAGTGGCAGCCATTGTGTGAATACGTTTTTTGTCACTGTGACCTTGACCTTTGGCCTAGTGACCTGAAAATCAAAAGGGGTCATCTGCCAGTCATGACCAATGTACCTATGAAGTTTCATGATCCTAGGCCTAATTATTCTTGAGTTATCATCAGGAAACCATTTTACTGTTTCGATTCACTGTGACCTTGACCTTTGACCTATTGATCTGAAAATTAACAGGGTTGCCACTTAACTTGAAAAGTCAGGGAAATTTGATTTTTTTTCAAGGTCAGTGAAGTCAGGGAATTTAAAAAATGGTCAGTGAAAATTGAAATTTCAGAAAAGTCAGTGAAAAGTCAGGGAAAAATAAAATTTTGGGTTGATGAATAAGTTATTTAGTGGCTATGGCAGTCTTCAGGTATCATTTGTTTTAGCAGATTCAACAATATATTTATATTTGAAATGTTTTGACTATTTCTATGTACATAAAACATTACCATGTGTAAAGCATGTTCAAAAATGTAAATTTATCTATTTTTTTATCTTTGATTTATTTTTTGTATCCTTGAAGGCTGAATGGCTATGCAACCCTTGCCCCCAGAGCTGATTAATTCTATTGTTTATGCTTTGCAGGATCATTAGAGATGACAGCATGAAAGAGCTATTCTAACTTTGGTTATTTATTTCAGTTATCAAGAAGACCTGCTTCTGCTCCTAACTGCATGATTTTCATGTATTAACCTACAATATATCACATATCACAAATTGATTTTCTCTTCTAATTTCAGATTTAATACAATGTACACATACATTTTAGATAGACATATTACCAGAATGAGTAAGCAGACATTATTTAATGATTGTTGGCTTAAAGACCCCGAGTTTTCATCATGGGTTGGCAAAAACTCTAAAAATGAAAACAAAGCACGCTGTCTTATATGTGGTGGTGGTTCCTTTACACTAGGAAACATGGGAAAACAAGCTCTAATAATAATTATTATGTGGTTGTTTTTTATCCTTGGTTTTGTGGTATTTACTATATAGCCTTGCATCATGCATAGTTTAGTGTACAAGTAGTACTGCTTTGTTATTTGTTTAATATTTTATGTTAAGGAATAAAATAACATTAAACGGGTGGATTTGGTCAGCTGTATGGGGAGGAGGAGGCGGAACATGTCGCGAAATTAGTCAGTGAAAACCAAGATTTGGTCACGGAAAAGTCAGGGAATTTTATTTTATCAGGTTGGTGGTAACCCTGATTAATAGGAGTCATCTGCCAGTCATGATCAATGTACCTATGAAGTTTCATGATCCTAGGTGTAAGCATTCTTGAGTTATCATCCGGAAACGATTTTACTATTTTGAGTCACTGTGACCTTGACCTTTGACCTAGTGACCTGAAAATCAATAGGGGTCATCTGCCTGTCATGATCAATGTTCCTATGAAGTTTCATGATCCTAGGCGTAAGCATTCTTGAGTTATCATCCGGAAACCATTTTACTATTTTGAGTCACTGTGACCTTGACCTTTGACCTAGTGACCTAAAAATCAAAAGGGGTCATCTGCCAGTCATGATCAATGTACCTATGAAGTTTCATGATCCTAGGCCTAAGCATTCTTGAGTTATCATCCGGAAACCATTTTACTATTTTGAGTCACCTTGACCTTTGACCCAGTGACCTGAAAATCAATAGGGGTCATCTGCCAGTCTTGATCAATGTACCTATGAAGTTTCATGATCCTAGGCCTAAGCTTTCTAGAGTTTTCATCCGGAAATCATCAGGTGGACGGACCGACCGACCGACCGACGGACCGACCAACATGTGCAAACAATATACCCCCTCTTCTTCGAAAGGGGGCATAAAAATAGTTGCATAATAAAGAGAATCTAATATATACTGTGATATCAGACTCATCAGATAAGTGTGTGAACAGGTTTGGCAAGCCTTGTCTATTCCTACGTCAAGTCTGATTTCGAAGGATATTAAAAGTCACCAACCATAATATGTAATATTCTCTTAAAGGGGCCTTTTCACAGATTCTGGCATGTTTTGAAGTTTGTCATTAAATGCTTTATATTGATAAATGTAAACATTGGATCTAAAAAGCTCCAGTAAAAAATCAAGAATAATTTTTTTTTTTAAGTAACCCTCAACAGGGCTCAAACCATTGACCCCTGGAGTCCTGGAGTAAAAGTCTACCGCTTAGACCACTCGGCCATCCGTGCTCATGCATTGAAGGATGTATTTTATACTCCATATAAGCAATCCTCGTAGTTTCACAAAATATAACGACAACAACAGAACTCTCCAAATTATTCAATCGTTTCGCGTTGCAACGCTTTATAATGTTCAGGTTTTTAAATCGTCAAAAGATGCATATGATGGCTATTTTAGAGCATGGTAAATGTTCAGTATTACTGTTTCCTCACAAAATATCATACATTAAACAAAAATTTGCGAATCTGAAACAACTTTTTTAATTTTGTCAAATTACCATAACGTTAAAAGGCCCCTTTAATGTAGTTTCTTCAAAATGTGCTTGAAATGGAATGCTAAAATATAATCATAATACCACCTATCTATCTGTCTTTGTGTCTCATTTTTTTGTTCAACACACCACATCACGTAACTTTATTTTCAAGTCATCAAAAGTAATTACATTCCTGTTGCTTTTCTTTCAGAAATCATATGACGACTCCCTTACACAGACAATGGTGGGAATATATTACAATATGATGGAGTCGGTAGGGGCCATTATTGCACACAATGGACATGTCTTTGGAACTGGTTTTAGAGTTGGTTCCAAATATATTATGACAGCAAGGCATGTGATAAGCGACATTCTTGGTAAGAGAACAGTACTGCGTAAATTTAAGAGCATTCATATACATGTACTAGTAATCTACTGTTATAGATCTCTCCTCTTACTGTGTTGTGCAATGCCATTTATTAATCTATAAGGCATGTGTGATCAATTAATTTTTCAACTACAGTTAAGTCTTTACTTAGATATCAAACTTTATTGGCTTCCCACCTACCTGACCCTTTTCCCTTCCTCCCCGGAAAATACGTTTCCCAATCAAAACACTGCCATTTTAAGTAGATCCAGTAAGGTAATGGGCCCAGTATCATTAACATTCACAACATTATGTATTCAGTTGAATTTTGAGCATGTGAGTTGGCTCACAAACAATCTGAAAAGTACAGCAAAGAATATGCATATTATTCCTCGTCAGGGTTGAATCAGACTCAAAACTTAAAAAAACGCCTTTGAACACCAAATATAGCATGATGAAGAACTCATTTGAAAATGAGAAAAACCTTTAGTTGAAAAGGAATATTGACTTCATTATGTGGTACTAGGCCAAGAACTAATTTTTCAGGTATCCTAGCATTCTTTCATAAGATGGAATCAGCTGAATAGAAAAAATCTCACCTCTGTACCACTCTTCTACCCTACCTCTTTTCCTGTCTATCTCCCTCCATTCGCCCTTTTGTTTCATCCTTCCTCCCTCCCATGCACCATTTCTGCTTCTCTCCTGGTTCCTCATGCATTTCTTCCTCCCTCCCTTCCCCCTTCCTATCTTTCTCCTTTCCTCATGCCACCCTTTGTACATCCCTTCATTCATTTTTTATGCTTTCCCCCCTTTAAAATTCCATTCTATATTCATTTTTTTCTCAATTACTTTCTGTCCCTTGTTAGGTGAATGTTCATATGCTATATCATTATTGAGCACTTGTCTTATACTTGTATTTTATTAATCTCATATTTGTATTTTTGCAAAATAAAATAAATGTATTCAATTGATAAGGAAAGGGATCCTGTCTTGTGATAGGTTTGTATAATCTCATGAAATACCCGGTACCTTAAATGAATAAAGTCATAAATCTTGTACATGTATGTACAGTGAAACAATAGTTAAATACTATCAAAATATCATATAAACATTTTTAATCAATTTGAATATTAGTTGTTTTTTTAATGTAACATACATGTATATTTGTTTGTTTTATGACATTTTGATAGTATTTGATTGTTGTATCAATCTGTTATTTCAAAATTTTCCCTCATGGGGATATTAATGGTGGTTGGGGGAATACGTGTAGGGGTGTAAAATACCACTAGTCGGTCTGATTTGGTGACTAAATTTAAATGTCAATTCAGCTTAAAAGTCGAAATTTATTTGGAGGACAATCATGTCTCTCCAGGGGTGACTGTTAAAAAGGTTAAACTTTGGGCGACTACAAAGAAAGTAAGGGCAATCTGATCATTTCAGCTGGTACATGTAGCTCTACAAGCCTAACATACATGTTCCAAGTTATAGTTCGCCAAAATAAAGCAGACACTGACATTTATGCATGACAATATTGAAGTACAATTAATTAATACATTCCTTTCATAGTGGAATCTGGATTTATAGATACAATAATATCCTGATAACTGCCTGTTATGCTACTTTTTCGGTGAAACATGCACAAACAAAACTGCGTTTGAATATAGGACAAAAATCAGGTGTGTATTTATTCTTAAAGAGTTGGCAAGTATCAAGTTTATGTTGGTGTGTTATATTTTATGTACCTGTACTATAACAAAATCTGTATTCTGTTTTCAGATCCCTATAGATCTGGAAGAATAACTGAACAATATTTACAAGATGCTTACATAAGTTTTTCCGATATACCAACAGTTCCCTCTGTTGTCACATATAAGCTCAAACAAGTTTGTTATTCCAACGAAAAGCTTGACATTGCAATCATGGAAATTTTAAATCCTGATCAACGGCTGCCCAACAAGCTTCCTCTTCGAAGTGACAATTTGCCTGACATTGAGTATGTGTCACTTTTTGGTTATGGTCATCCAAACAACCAAGGGAAGCATTGGGAGCCCAGGTGCCCAATTATATACCCAAACTTTGAATGTTTGCGCTCAGCATTGGCCTTCAAAGAGCAACATCATCAGTATTTTATCCAAAACTTGGATTTGGATCATGTAAACAGAATAAGACGCCAGGACAAAAACCCAGCAGCAGTTGTGGAAAAGGGTTACCTAGGTTATGATGAGCAACATAAACTGCTGATTCACGCTTTACTGGAAGATGGAGCATCCGGCTCCCCAATGTTAGCGTGTGTTAATCCAGCAGCAGGGATTGTACAAGTTGTTGGAGTGTTTACTCATGGAATACCAGAATTTTACTTTTGTTTAAATGACACAGGAAAAAGCATCATTCCAAATGAATTAAGATTTGAGGCTGGAGCTAGAATGACCTTTATTTTTCAAGATATGTGTCGTGAACATTTTTCCCTTGCGCAAGACATATTTACGTAGAATACTTGCTTTATGATAACACTATTATGCAAAATAATGTTGTATAATACATGCATATCAAATTTGATGAATTGTTTTTTGAAACAAGTAATGCTGCCTGGGTATCTAAGGTTATCTACTGATCATGGATCTATATTTTAGCTCCACACATAAATACAATTAATATTATACATCTTAAATATTGGCCAGTGTTTTCAGTGTAATCTGACTCCATTTTTGAGGCTCAGAACTTTTTAGTCTAGTTTAATTTTAATATTTTTGTGTACATGTACAAGTCTGTGAAATATAATGTATTACTAAAAAGAGCCAGAGTTGTGGAAGTTATACCTCCCCCACTTATCCCAATCATGAGTGAAATTAAACTTTACCAGAAGAGCATTTACCAGACCCATACATTTGAGTGAGAAGTATAGCTCATTAGTGAATAGTCGAGCTAAAAACTGCCATTGATGTACATTTTGTAATATTTCTGATTCCCAGAACAATGCCAACCTTATTCCACATTACACTTTGACGTCTGTGAATCGAAAACCTGAAAGCTAAGTATATTGTCTTTGAAGTGATCCTTTATATACAATGCACGCAATATTCATAATTTTTATAGTCCCAGGCATGCACCATAAAATGTATTTTCTGAGTGATGAAGTATTGGGAAGCAATTCATGTTATTCAGTTTGATACATGTAAATGCTGATGAACTGACATTTATTGTAAGGAAATAAAATCCTATAGAGAATTCTGAACAACTATGGAATGACATTTGCTATTTTAACATATGATTAATTTAGTTTTTTGAATAATAGATTTTGTAAACTTATATGCAGTATAAACACACTTTATTTCAATTATCACAGAATTCAATAGCGAATAAGAATAACAAACAACAAAAAGCACAATATAGAAATTGAGAAATGTTTTCAAGCTGAAACCTAGGCTATTAATATTTGAAAACGCATGTGTGTGCTAATAATACCAGTATACCTGAAACAAGCAAATTCGTTGAATTGCTAACTCTTGCAACATAATTTGTGTTTATGAATGGGTGCAAATCACTTGATAAACAGGTTAATCTTTAAAATAATAATTAAGTTTAGGGTAATTGTTTTTAACTTTGTATGCATTGCAATTCTCTTTATTGATATCTATGCATCAATAACGTTTTATGTTAAAATCTTGTAGTGTATCTGAGATATAGCCCTGTCAGAACAGTTACATCATACAAAAACAACATAGGGCAATAACTCTTATTAAGAAAGTGTAGGGTTATGGTTCTTGTGCAAGGCAATTCTTCTCATTGATATCTTTGCACCCATAAAGTTTCATGATGATGGTATCTGAGATATAGCCCTGAAACATACAAAAACAACAAATGCAATCACTTTTATTTAAGAAAGTGCAGAGTTATGGTTATTGTGCATGGCACTTCATTGATTTCTACACACTCATGAAGATTTATGTTGTAACCTTGTATGGTATCTTGAGATATAGCCCTGAAAAGTGACATCATACAAAAACAACAGAGTGCAATAACTTTTAAGAAAGCGTAGAGTTATGGTTCTTGTGAATGGCACTTCTCCTCATTGATTTCTTTATACTCATTAAGTTTTATGTTGATATCTTATATAGTTTATGAGATATAGCCCTGAAAAGTTTGTGACAGACTGATCAATGGACAACACCAATTCTACATCCCTCCCCCTTTTGCGGCGAATAACAACTCTTGAGGAATTTTGTTTCAACACCGCTTTAATTCATATGCATGCACTAAATGCACCATTATTCAAACTTTCGGTGATTGTAAACATACAGAAATCTAACACTTGTGAAACTAGAGGGTTAACAAGATTTATTGTCTGATCTTCATGAAACTTGGTCAGAATATTCATCCCAATAATATCTTGGACAAGTTCGAAAATGATGCCGGTTGGTTGAAAAACATGGCCGCCATGGGGCGGGGCATTTTTCCTTATATGGCTATAGTAAAACCTTGTTAACACTCTAAATGCCACATTAATTTTCCGATCTTTATGAAACTTGCTCAGAAAATTTGTCCCAATGATATCTGGGATGAGTTAAAAAATGGAAACCTTTGCTTAAAAACATGGCTGCAAAGGGCGGGGCATTTTTCCTAATATGGCTATAGTAAAATCTTGTTAACACTCTAGAGGCCACATTTATTGTCCAATCTTCATGAAACTTGGTCAGAAGATTCATCCCAATGATATCTTGGACGAGTTCGAAAATGATGCCGGTTGGTTGAAAACATGGTCGCAAAGGGGTGGGGCATTTTTCCTATGGCTATAGTAAAACCTTGTTAACACTCTAGAGGCCACATTTATTTTCTGATCTTCATGAAACTTGGTCAGAAGATTTGTCCCAATGATATCTTGTATGAGTTTGAAAATGGTAACCTTTGCTTGAAAAACATTGCTGCCAAGGGGTGGGGCATTTTTCCTTATATGGATATATATGGCTTTAGTAAAATCTTGTTAACACTCTAGAGGTCACATTTATAGTCCGATCTAAATGAAACTCAGTCAGAAGATTCATCCCAATAATATCTTGGACAAGTGTGCAGATGATGCCGGTTGGTTGAATAACATGGCCACCATGGGGCGGGGCATTTTTCCTTATATGGCTATAGCAAAACTTTGTAAACACTCTATAGAGGTCACATTTATTTTCCGATCATCATGAAACTTGGTCAGATGATTTGTCACATTGATATGTTGGATGAGTTTGAAAATGGTTTTGGTTGCTTTAAAAACATGGCCACCAGGGGCGGGGCATTTTTCCTTATATGGCTATAGTAAAACCTAGTTAACACTCTAGAGGCTACATTTATTGTTCTTCATGAAATAAGGTCAGAAGATTGGTCTCAATTATGTTTTGGATGAGTTCGAAAATAATTATGTTTGCTTGAAAAACATGGCTTCCATGGGGCGGGACCTGTTTCCTTATATGGCTTAAGTAAAATCTTGTTAACACTCTAGAGGCCACATTTACTGTCCGATCTTCATGAAACTTGGTCAGAAGATTCATCACGATAATATCTTGGACAAATAAAAAATGATATCAGTTGGTTGAAAAACATGGCTGCCAAGAGGCGGGGCATTTTTCCTTATATGGCTATAGGAAAACCTTGTTAACACTCTTGAGGCCACATTTATTTTCCGATCTTCATGAAACTTGGTCAGAAGATTTGTCCCAATAATATCTTGTTATCTCAGGTGAGCGACTTTGGGCCTTTCAGGCCCTCTTGTTCAAGCAAACGTAATCATTTTCGAACTCAACCAAGATATCATTTGAGACCAATCTTCTGACCAAATTTCATGAAGATTGGACAATAAATGTGGCCTCTAGAGTCAACAATGCAAATGTTGACAGCGCACAACGGACGACGGACACAAAGCGATCACAACAGCTCACCATGAGCACGTTGTGCTCAGGTGAGCTAATAAAAATACATACAAGTTTGCGCAACATAATACTGTCAAACATTCATAATCAATATTCCAAAGACTTTTCCAAACATAAAGTGCCAAATTAAACAAGAGCTGTCAGAGGACAGCCCGCTCGACTATTCCAGTGCTTGACAGTATAACGTAAGCCATCATGGGGAAATTGTTCATATTCAATAATTTATTAGACGATCTTTCAAAAAAAAAAAAAATTGGGGGGGGGGGGGGGGGGGGTGTTGAGAGGGGGTATAATGTGGGGTGTGGTCATTATTAGACGATCTTTCAAAAATAAAAAATAAAGGGAAAAAAATTGGGGGGGGGGGGGTAGGGGGGTGAGAGGGGGGTATAATGTGGGGTGTGGTAATTTATTAGATGATGTTTAAGACAAAAAATTGGGGGAGGGTAGTGGGGGTGAGAGGGGGGTATAATGTGGGTGAGGTAATTAATTATTTGATGTTTACAAAAAAAAAAAAATTGGGGGGGGGGGGGGGAGGGATTCTGGGTAGGGGCGTGGGGTATTGTTTGGGGTGGAATCCATTGTGGTATTCAGGTAAGTGTTGTTTTGTCAAAGTAATAACAAAATGTGATCATAAATAAAGAAGTTATGGCAATTTAAGCAAAATGTTCAATTATCTAAGTGTAAAAGGGACCATAATTATGTTAAAATGCTTGATACAGTGGTCTGCTCTTGTTTATAGGTTGGGGTCATGTTGGTAAACAAGTATGCAACATATAAAAGCTATATGTCAAGGGACATTGAAAATAGTTGGGGTAGTATGCAAACGTTAACATTTGCTGCATATTCTAAGTGGGAAAGGGGCCATAATTATGACAAAATGCTTGACAGAGTTGTCTGCTCTTGTTTATAGGTTGGGTCATGTTGGTAAACAAGTATGCAAAATATGAAAGCAATATGTCAAGGGGCATTGAAAATAGTTGGGGCAGTACGCAAACATTAACATTTGCTGCATATTCTAAGTGGAGAAGGGGCCATAATTATGACAAAATGCTTGATAGAGTTGTCTGCTATTGTTTATAGGTTGGGGTCATGTTGGTAAACAAGTATGCAAAATATGAAAGCAATATGTCAAGGGACAAAGAAAATATTTGGGGTAGTACGAAAACTTTAACATTTGCACAGACGCTCACGCCGACGCCGGGGCGAGTAGGATAGCTCCACTTATATATTTCATATATAATAGTCTACCTAAAAAGTAATACTGTTTATCATGAAAACATATTACATAACATTTTGATTCCTAGTATTCTTCATCGATTCCCTTCCTACTCATTCTTTCCAATTTTCTCTTTGATATCTTCTTCACAGTATATGCCTTATTTTTGTCTCTCTTGAACTTCAACAAATCCCCTTCGTCCCCTGATTCCTTCGCTTCCATGTACGGCTGCCTACGAACTGAGCTTTTGGCATCTAAGACCTTCTGCATCAGCACATCATGCTGTAGCCCATACATATCTTGTCGTATAGGAACGCTCAGATCTTCAATCTCAAACTTATCAATTGAATGTTTAGCGTTTACATTGATATTTGATTTCTCTGATACCTTAAATACTTTACCACTACCACTAAGACCAACACTGATACTTGCTTTCTCTGAATCCATTACTATATTTTGTGAGTCAAAACTCTGCATATCACAAACTCTGTTACTTTCATCTGTATTGCCACCATGTAGAGGTCTCACAGCTGCAGACTGGCTGATGAGGAAGTCAATATCAAGGTTCCCCAACTTCCCACGTGCATTCAGTAGACTGCTCATGTTGTCATGGTCACCCAGGCCAGCTGGGCCCTGCACATTGGACAAGTCTGGTTCCCTGTGTGAAGGTCCAGTGTCCAGATTCTTGAACAGATCTTCAACCTGCTTGAGCCGGGCTAAAGACAGGTCCTTGATGAAGCACACAGGAGGCACACGGCCACATACGCGTGACTCTATCAGCAGGTGTCTGTAGAAAATGTTACTTTTCTTACTTACATGATGACTGACAACTATATAAGATTACTATGTACCACCAAAGTAGGATAATTCAAAGTTAATTGAAGGAATCAAATCCTTCAAGTATTGAAAGTCATTAGTTTTGTTTGAATATAAACAAACCAGAAATAAAACTAGAACTTTGTCACAGACGTGACGAATACCCCCACATGCCACGTTGACACAGAATATTTTGCATGTTGTCTTCACAAAAAAAAGCGGACGCCATGCTCAATGTTTCAAACGCACTAAGTGACCCCGTGACCTAGTTTTTGACCTGTCAAGGCCCATGTTCAAACTTGACCTACACATCATCTAGATACAACTTCTGACCAAGCGTGGTAAAGATCTGATAAAAACTACTTGAATTAGAGAGCGGACACCATGCTGAGTGTGTATAACGTACTAAGTGACACCGTGACCTGGTTTTTGATCTGGCATGGCCCATGTTCGAACTTGGCCTTAAGGTCATATAGATAAAACTTCTTACCAACTTTGGTGAAGATCGGATGAAAACTACCTGAATTAGAGAGCGGACACCATGCTGAATGTTAAAAAACGCACTAAGTGACCCCGTGACCTAGTTTTGGGCCCAGCATGGCCCATGTTCAAATTTGGCGTAGAGATCATCTAGATACAACTTCTTACCAAGTTTAGTGAAGATACTGGATAAAAACTTTTTGAATTAGAGAGCGGACACCATGCTGAATATTTAAAACGCACTAAGTGACCCAATGACCTTGTTTTTGACCCGGCATGACCCATATTCTAACTTGACCTAGACATCATCTAGATACAACTTCTGACCAAGTTTGGTGAAACTTGGATGAAAACTACTTGAATTAGAGAGCGGACACCATGCTCAATTGTTAAAAACGCACTAAGTGACCCCGTGACCTAGTTTTTGATCCAGCATGACCCATATTCGAACCTGACCTAGACATCATCTAGATACAACATCTGACCAAGTTTGGTAAAGATCGGATGAAAACAACTTGAATTGGAGAGCGGACACTTAATACAGACCGACAGACAGACCGACCGACCGACAAGCTAACTCCTATATACCCCCCAAACTTCGTTTGTGGGGGTATAATAATGAAACAGTATTATTATTAAAAGAAAAGCATGAGCTTTGCAAAGAATGTACCAAGCAATAATATTTGATTTCAGAAAATGTGTGGATAGTATCAAAGTGCACTGAAATGATAAGTAACTTAATCAAGTGAAACAGCTCATCAAACAATATAGATTAGGAACAAAACTGCAGTATTTGACTACTCAAAGTAGCAATAGGTGAGACAATCATTATTCATTGAAATATTAAGTACATCCTTCTACAACCATTACATCTACCATACCTGAGTCTGCCAGCCTTCTGGTCGAGTGTTACTTGCAGAGCTGAATCCTGCTCAGTGTTCCCACTTGCTTTCCAGAACACCTTGAGGGCAGAGAAATCATGAACCATCTCCACCTACAGATATAGCATACATTTAGCTTCATAATTATTCAATATAATTCTTAATTATACATGTATAAACATTTTGAATCCTGCTCAGTGATCCAACTTGCAGCCCAGAAGGCACAGAGGGCAAAGTAATCATTAAACAGAACCAGATGTAGAGTTTGAAGGACATTAATTACATGTTAACTTACAGGACATGATGAGCCTCTTGCTTGTATTGCAAAGCTTTATAGAAATTAATATTGCATGTTTATTGTTAAAATTGCTGTTAATGGAAGCCACTGCTTCTATTATGCATATTAATTATATTTAAAATGTGACAAAGACAACACCCACGTACCAGTATATACCCACATAGTATTATATGAACTTGGATTACATTGACTTTTAAACACA
This sequence comes from Dreissena polymorpha, assembly GCF_020536995.1. NCBI lineage: Eukaryota > Metazoa > Mollusca > Bivalvia > Myida > Dreissenidae > Dreissena > Dreissena polymorpha. Next base: position 48,596,951 of record NC_068368.1, on the reverse strand, counting down.
ACGTTTAAAGATAATAACTGCAAATCTCTTTATTTCAGACAACAGCAATAATAAATATGATAATGCTGAAATATAAAATAAAATAATAAAAAAGCACAAAAAAGCAACAGAAAGAGATCCCATGGGAAACATGTTGTGACACGTTTGAAGTATATCTATATTTAACCGTGACCCCTAAATCAGACCTAGCATTTAGCCAGGGACAAATTTCAGTGAGTGACAAGCTTTCTCCACCATATGTTTGTTAAACTTATGCTATTTTAAAATTGACCGCTACATGTAGATGGTTAACTTCTGATCTGGACAAGATAAGATGGATACAACGCACATATAGGATGTACATACAGACAGAAAAGTGCAATATTAACTCTTTCAGTGCTGGAACCGAATTTTGAAGGCCTTTGCAAACAGTTTGGATCCAGATGAGACGCAAAAGAACGTGGCGTCTCATCAGGATCCAACTTGTTTGTTATTCTGATAGTATTCTTTGAAAAAAATCGAAGAAATTTCTAATTTTAGAAATTCAGCAAACGACACTTTAGCAACAAAATTTCCCAGCATACAAAGGGTTAATGCCTCTCACTTTGTGGGGGCATTAAGAAACAATTTCAAACTGAATAAAAAAGAATAAACCTTAACAACATGAAAGTGTATGTCAAATTCTCCACTGTTCAGGATCCCTAGAATTGCCTCAAGCAGGACACTGTTCATCCACACCTGACGTGTAAACGTCTCTTCAGAATTCCTATTCCTAGTCTTTTTCACAGCTTCATTTCCAACCTATCAAGAGAATAAAAATTAATGCAGATAATAAAAATAGTGTATTCAATATACCTGTAAATACCTGTAAATAATACATTGAAATTAAATGAAAGAAACATTCACTTGTGTCCTCATCCTCCTACATGAAGAGATCACATTTTTATTTTGTTTCAAGTTTCTTTGCATTGTAGATTGGGACTAATGTATATATTTGTATACCAAACACATAATTAAATGTACAACAAACAGTAAAATCCAAAAAAGGTTTACTTTAATTATGACTACATGAACAATTTTGGTGAATTATTATGAAATAGATGTACAACAGTGAAATCCAAAAAAGGTTCACTGTAATTATGACTGCATGAATAATTTTATTTTATTTTTTGTTTTTTTTTATACCACATTTATATAGCGCCCTTTTCATACTCGCGGGTGCGTTCAAAGGCGCTTTTACATGTTTTTCCCTGATCACTGAGTCACAAGTCGTCCGTTAACATCTTTTGGTGAATTATTATGAAATAGATAATCAAATTTTATTATAAAATGGGCTTTTATCAGAAAATGTGTTATGTAATGTAAGTGGAAATTTCTTTTACAAAACTGTTGTTTTGGCTATTAAGCTAACATATAGAATAATATTTATCATGTGCACTGTCTGATGGAATTTCACTACCTAACAATTTAAGCAATCCATGAAAATGATCAAACAGTTGTATTTAATTATTTATTTAATCTTAAGTCAGATTCAAGCTGTTAAGTTTCCCCCAGATTGCAGCTTGCGGAAGATACCAAAAGGTTAACTTACTGTCAAACCTGTATCCTTTATCTGTGTCGGTGCAAACCATTTACCTTTCTTTCTGAAAAATAGAAAAATTCTAATAAAACATAACAAAACATAGTGCTTAATTGTCACAAAATAGGCCCATTTAAATGGTGTGTTGAACAGTCTTGCATAAGAGAACAGAAAGGGTATACGTGCTTTAGTCAATCTACATGTAACTGGTTATACGAATAAGTGGAAATTTAATGTCCACAAACTCTGTCAGCAAATTTTATTAGAATAGGTTAAAAACTATTTTAGTTAAACTACAGACGAATTAAAAATGGTAATTTTAATAATTCAAGGGCCATAATTCTGAAGTGTGATCTAGCTGGTTATAAAACATGACCGAGATATTATGCCTAGAAAAATTGTATCCAAGTTAAATGATGATCAACGTAAAACTGTTTGAAATAGGAATCATACATCATCCTGGAAAAAGGCAGGATCTCACCGATTTTAAAAGGGGCATATAAAAGTTATATACCGGTATGAATGTTATGTGACAATTAGGTAAATTTTAAGTAGCAACAAAAGAAATGTAATAAAACATAACACAGTCACAGCTAGAGTTTGGGTTTATTTGGTTAAAAACAGTTTGTGTTTTTTTACCAGGACATTAAAGTGCATGCTGGTAAAATAATTACATCATAGTATTTCAGTTTGTTCTCAATGTTTTAAGCATATTGAGACTATTGGTAACTTTTTAAAAAAGAAGCAAATTATTCATAATGCCAATCCATTTAATATCTGGAATTCTATTGTTTTAAAACAATCAAGTGCCCGAAAGTTCAGTACAGCAAAGTAGGAATTGGGTATTTTTATGATAATGGTCATGGTAATAACACACAACTATCTAAGAAAAGGGATTATATCCACTAGGTGTTCGTATCTTTCATCAAACAAAATTTCATTTCCAAACCAGGAATGTGACATGTTCATGTTAAAAAATTAAGTTTAATTCTGCAGTGTAAGAAAGTAATATACTTCAGACACACAAAAATTCCTTGGTCAATGATCGATGTAAAATATATAATGGTTGGGGCTGGTTCAGCTGCACAATTCTTCGTTACAATATTTGGTTTACCAACTTTAAAAGTACACAGTAGAAAATATAGGTCTTGCCTTTATACTAAGATTGAGTTAGGGGTGTTTCCTTTAGTAAAAACTTGTATGAATCGGTCTGTAAAGGCCCAGTCTCACTATGATGCCAGTGGAGCCCCGGCGAGTAATCTGGGATCTACCAGGATGAACAGGGGCTCTACCTGGATGAACCAGGGCTCCACACTGGCGACCAGGATGAAACGGGGACAACGGGGAACAACCCGGGCTCCACTGGGAAAGTATTTAAATGTTTAATACCTCCGGGATGAACTGGCAATTACCGGCGCGGCACTGGCAACATCCGGGACGGCACCGGGACCAACCCGGACAGCACCATAGTTCCACAGAGGCCCATACAGACCCTGACAGAGCTATGGCAACGCCCAATGTCGCTGGTGTTGCCCCGGTGAATGCCGGCAGAGTCTCGGTATAGCTACAGTACATGGGTTAACCAGCGCTCTGACGGAACACCACTGGAGCTCCGCCTGGGCATTAACAGCGACAACAGGGGTTAAACCGGGGTGTTGCCATAGCTCTGCCGGGGTCTGATGCCGGTATAGCCCCGGTGTATGTCGGTGCTCTGCCAGGACACTGCCAGCTTTCACCGCGGCTCCACCTGGGCATTACCGGAAACAACTTCACCGCGATAAACCGTAGCTAGTCCAGGGACTCAGGACTCGGCCGGGTTGTTGACCAGCTTCAACCGCGGCACCGAGAAATAGTGTGTCAGCGTTAAAAAAATTCTATGAAGCATCCTGGTTCTCATCGGTCGACCGGCCATAGCAAACCGGGATGTACCGAGGCTCTACCGGCAATAGTGAGACTTTGGCTTTAGAATCAAAGCCATTATTTTAAGCCATTTTAGGAGGCGCTATGCCAGTGTTGTCTGGGCTTGACTAGACATATCTCCATATTTGGTTTACATATCCACATGCAGGGCGTTTGTCATCTTTAAATTTGTATCTTGATTCTTAAGCTTATGAAATGATTGGTTAAGAGTTGCATAGGTCTTGCCATTAGAAATATAGTTGATTTTATCCTTTTATCATACAATAAGCAAAGTCGTAAAACTTAAAAGCAATAACATACTTGTTTCCCTTTGTCATTATTTTTGTCATAATTTTTGAGTCATTGATATTTAAGTGTTGCGTAGCAGTACAAAACAATAGTCTCGTATGAAAAATTAA